>NC_043716.1:5082891-5158639 GCF_006229205.1 Suricata suricatta
GTATTACTTATGAACTTTAAAAAAAGGACACTCATAAATTAGAAAGCAGAATCAGTTAGCAGAATGGACCCTACAATTGTGCTTCAATAAAACACAAATAAAATATATAAAGCGGGGGCACAGAGGTGGCTCAGTCAATTCAACGTCCAACTTGAGCTCAGGTCATGATCTCACAGTTCATGAGTTCAAGCCCCATGTCAGGCTCTGTGCTGACCGCTCAGAGCCTGGAGCCTGCTTCAGATTCTGTGTCTCCTTCTCTCTCTGATCCTCCCCAGCTCACTCTCTGTCTCTCTCTCTCTCTCTCTCTCTCTCAAGAATAAATAAACATTAAAAATATTAAAAAATATATATGTAAAGCAAATGTCCATGTTAATGAGAATTAGTTCCAAAGAGAGAGCTACAAATACACACAAAAAAAGACTGAAATAGGGTAAGAAACCACAGATCTAGAGAATACATGTTCTTGTATCCACAAAAAGAGTAATTTTCTAGGCAACCATAAATGATCAAAATTGACTTTTTAAAAATGTTTAAAAGTCTGGGTTGATGAAAAATCACGGAAGAAATTGAAACATTTGTCAATGAATTGCCCCCCCCCCCAACTCCAAAAAGAAACCAAGTGGAGATATTTGCGGGCATTATCAGAGCTTTTACTCCAAACCACATCACCAACATGAATCCACCATGATGTCACGTTTCCAATTGACAACAAAGACTGTTTACCTCTCATAATATCAGCCTCTTCTGCATCAAGTTGCTTAAACTTAGCCTACCCTTGGTCTCCTTCTATTGAACAAAAAGGACAGACCCTGTTCACTGATGTCCCTCTGTAAGAACAATCATTGGAACCTAATTATCTCCCCTTCCCCACATTTTTTAAACTTAGATGGTGTTTTTACTATCATGATAGTTTGGGCAGAAAGGCAAGGTGCCTGGAGGAGACTAGTTTTCGCGGAGAGGCGGACGGAGGCCTGGGGAGGTCGGCAGAAGAGGAGAAGGTGCCCGGTGCCACCACTTGGGGGGCAAACGGGGAGGGGCGGGGTCCTCTCCTTCCAGAAGCCAAGAGCGATCGAGGGGCTGTGACACCGGGGAAAGCCATGTGTGTGCACCTGTCCCGGGCATTCGTATCCAGGCCCTCGGCGGCCAACGCCTCTCTCTCATTAATTACCCCCCGGTACTGTCTTTGCCAAACCCACGGCTCAGGGTCCCAGGAAGTACTCGGAATCTACGGAAACACGGGTGGCCTGCAGCTGGGGCCCAAGCACGAGGCCGTGTGCACTGCGCAAGCCTTCCTCTGCCAGATGAGAAGCAAAGGGAGTTTTTAGACAATTATTAGAGCAATCGTAATGATGACCTAGGAGAGCACGGGGAGTCAGGTGGGCCGAGTCCTGGGTGAGATGTGGGAGCCGCGGGGAGAGCAGAGAGGAGCAGGCGAGAGGCGCCTCCGGGGTGCACACATGCTTTGCCAGCACTTTGTTGTTGTTTTTTTAAACACTCCTCCTAAATGACTCTGGATTTGTGTTTTTCATTCAGACTGGATGTGCTGAGGCATTTTCATTTTGCTTCATCTCCCTCCCACCCTACCTTCCCAGCAAATTCCGTCCCGGCACTGTTGATTTCTGTCTTGCGACCATTATGGAAATCTGGCTTCATTTCTTCTCCTAATTTATGATCTTGTTAACATGCCCGCATACCAGATGGTCCCGTTCTTCAGGTTGCGAGTTAATGAGATAAACAAAAACTGCTGTAAGAAGCAAATAGGGGGAGTTGTTTTATTTTTTTTTCCCTTGAATGGGCCTCTCTTGGTTCCTCCAAATGTGCTTTGGAGGCCCTGTCAGTGCTCCCTGTGATTCTGAGCAGATGAACGGCTCTCAGTGACAATTAGGTGGCCACCGAGAGGGGAGCTATTCCTTCCTTGTGACGCCCGGTGCCCTGGAATTCTGTCCCAGGAAGAGACAGGGCCCAGAACATCACTAGCCACCTGAGTCTGCCACAGCGCTTGAACCACCCTGTCCTATGTCCTTCCTTCCGTGGTATTATTTGCTCACCCCCATCACCACACTTAACACATCGCACTGTGATTGTTTATTGCTCTTTCTGCCTCCTCCATCGTCAGCTCCCTGGGGCCACAGACTGTGCCTTTCTCCTCCGAACCCAGAATGCCCAGCACGAGGCCAAACACCTCGTTGGCGGATATTCAACACATAATTATGAAACATCTCCACTCTGAATATGCAAAGTGCTGCTAAAAAAAAGAACACTGGGGTGAATGAATAAATACTCACCACGAAGCTGCAGGACCCGCAGAATCAATGAGATGGGCTGGGTGGGGGGCTGTGCCGCATGATGTTTAAGGAACTTTTTTGTGCCAGGAGAGATACCACCCGAGGGGAGACCATAATTAGACACATGGAGGTAGAATTTTCCATTAGTCTTCATCTGCCCTTACCTTGAGGGCCCATATCTCATACGTTGCTTGTCTTTATCAGCTGCCCTCAGACAACCTATCAAGATAGCTCTCCAACACCAGGTACGGAAGGGGTGGGGGAGAAAGAGGCAAGCTGGCATTACTGAGTTAGTGCTGGTAGACCAAGTCACCCAGTGCCATTGGTGTCTACCTCAGGGGCCACATCCGGTACCATCTGCTTTTGTAAATAAAGTTTTATGAGAACATGACACCACCATTTGCTAACATGCTGTCTATGGTTGCATTCCAGCCACAATGGCAAAGTTGTATCCTTGTGACAGAACCGTACAGCCTACGCAGCCTACAATGTTTACTCTTTGTACAGAAAGGAGTTTCCTGAGCCTGAATCCAGGGAGAACACAGGAAGCCCTGTGCATGCGCATGCCCAAGCTTACATACGCAAAGGTGGACCCTCACCTTGTCCACCATCGAGACACACCGAGAGCCATGGCAGCAGATGAATGAATGAATGAATGAATGAACAAATGAATGAACGAATGAGTGAAATGAGAAATGGAGCTCCCCATTGTAGTGAGATTTTTTTCCCTCCTCCCTCGGGCATCTAGAGGATATGACGATCACCGGGCGATGAAAGCCTGTGTGTTAGGACAGAAAGTAGATGTCCGCTGTTTTTCTCCCTGGCTTATCATATGAATCATAATCGGTATACCCAGGACGTGTGGTTGGGAGGACGGGGCAAGCAGAGAGCCGGGCGTCTATTGTTTGTCAGACTCCCACCGACCCAGCCACCTACCCGGGAGATATTGTCACCGCATAGATGGCAGGAATGAAAAGCAGCCCTGGCACTAGTTCACTCCCAGGATTAGGCTGAGCCAGAAGAACGGGCTGATAGAATTCCAAAGAATAGGGTTAGCCTCAAGCAGAGCGTACTAATGCCCTTGACTCTTTCTAAGACGGGAAACATTTCAATTTAGAGCTTTGCTAATTCCAGGACCCTCTTGTAAATCTCCTGTCTGGTCTGCCAGTCTCTTTTGTATTTCAGCTTGGAATAAAATTAGCTTGCATTGCCCCTCCCGAGAACCTGGAGTCTACTCTTAGGGATATGATCCTTCCTGATAGCAAGGCACTAATGATCACCCACCTTCAGGCCAGCTAACTCAAGGGTCATAAAATACCTCTCAGAGAACGTAAGAGGCCCAACCAAATGTTTCCCCAAGTTGCTTTAAGAGGCAAAACTGGTTCAGATCTCATTCGGACTAAAGGGCAAAAGACTATATCATCAGATCAGTTTTTGTTCCTATCGGGGGTTATTGACACTGAAGACCCCAGACCGTTATAAGATTGGAGGAAGAGGACTGTGTTTCTAGTGGAGAAAAGTTTTCCTGACTTTAGTTTTGCCCAAAACCAGCCCTGTGAGCCCTCAGCTGTCTGGACAAATAACTAGACTTCACACAGAGCAGAATGGGGTCCAAGGACTTGCCTTGAAGAAGTCTCTGTGCTATGTTTAGTCAAGAATTATTGGTAAGACAGTGGTCGGAATCACTGCATTTACTAGTGGGGAGCGCCCTCCAACACCACCTTGTTCAACGTCCTCCTACGACAGATACATAAACTAAAACTCAAAGAGGTAAGATGGTGCCTACAGCCAAGAGTAGAATTCCCAATTCCTAAGCCAACCTATTTGACAATTTGCCACACTGCCTCTTTATATTGCTAAGGACACTTCCAACTTGAGAAGCCCAACTCAAGCTGGACCACAGCCACAAAAAAGGGTATGAATGTAGGGACTCATTTTACTGAAAACGCTTGGGGTACTGGACTTCAGGCATGGCTGGATCCAGGTGTACAGATGATGTCATCAGTAATCGAGCCCTGACCATCTCTCTGTTCTGCTTTGCTCTGGGCTGGCTTTGTTCTCAGATAGGTTCCTTAACATCCTTCCAGATTAGTGCTTCCTGCAGAAAGAGAGTGCAGTCTGTCCAGTGATGCATTCAGAAGTCCCAGGGCCAATGCCCATTGGTACTGATCAGCCTCACTTGATTACGTGCCCATCCCTGCAGCTAGGGGTGGGGGGAAGAGAGACTCATGTCCACTCCTTAAGCTGCATGGACAGAGACTGGGAAATGGGTGGGTCCTCAAAGAAAACTCAGGGTACTGCTCCCTTCCAGAGGAAGAGAGGGCAGGTGCTGGGAAGCAAACTCAACCAGGACCCAGGCAGCAAGCTCCCTGCCGCGTCCGTGTCTGAAGCTGCCTCCTGCGGGGTGTGTCCACCCACCTGGGTTGGATCCTTCCCACTCTGGTATTTTTCTTGCTCATTCTTGGCTCGCTGAGCTGTCTCTCCGTGCTTTCTGCATCTCCCACTCATGCCAGGGTAACTGAACGTTCCGTCAGCCTGAGTTGTATACCCCTTCATTGATTCCCTAAATTGTTAATTCCCTTTTGGGAGAAGTCTGCCCCGGACCACCTGTTAGCCTCTTGGCCACAGTGCTTTTCAGAACCCTGACTTTTCGGGAAAATTTTCTATTCATGCCTGCTGTTACTCTTTTTCCTTTCTTTCTCTCACCCTGATTACTGAGTCCTTTCCTCCATTTAAACTATTTTTCACGAATCTCTGCATAAAATCAACTGAGTTTCTGAAGTGCCCTTATCCATCATGACTGAAAATGAAATCTCCCTGGAGTATATAGATTTGGTCTTATTTGCATATAATAATAACATAGGGTGGGCCTTAAATACAGTTTCTGTTATGTGATCTGGTACGTTCTAGTTTGGGTCTCATTTGCTCTTCACATTAATCCTGTAAAGAAGGCAATGGCCCCATTTGTCAAATGAGAAAAAAAGAAAAACAACAACAAACAATAAAAAAAAAAAAAACCCTGCTTAGGAAGCTTAAATGTGCAGAAGGGAAGGTGCAAGAAAGAAAGGAAGCAGGCTAGGAGCTGGGAAGCGGCAAGTCCAGGACAACACCAAGATCCATTCCTGTTTCAAACACACAGATCAGCCCCTAAATCAGCTCAACTAGACTGTGGTTCTCAAACCGGGACCATTTTACCCACCAGGGGACATCAGCAATGCCTGGAGACATTTCTTTCTTTCTTTCTTTCTTTCTTTCTTTCTTTCTTTCTTTCTTTCTTTCTTTCTTTCTTTCTTTCTTTTGAATGTTTATTTATTTTTGAGAGAGACAGAGAGACAGAGCACAAGCAGGGCTAGGGCAGAGAGAGAGGGAGACACAGAATCAAAGCAGGCTCCAGGCTCCGAGCTGTCAGCACAGAGCCCGATGTGGGGCTCAAACTCACGAGCCACGAGATCATGACCTGAGTTGAAGAGGGACGCTCATCTGCCCCTGCCTGGAGACATTCTGATGACCCAAGAGGGGGAAGGATGTCAGTTTACTGGCAGGAGAAATCAGAGATGCTGTCAGACGTCCTCTAGCACACAGCACGGTGTCACCCGCCTGTCCGGCCCCATACACAACTAATGATGTGGCCTCCAAATGTCAGGAGTGCCAAGCTAAGGAGCCATGGCTCCGGAGAATCCGAAGAGAAGCGTTTCTATCCGCAGCGTCTAAGGGTTTTCCCTTCTGTCCTCAGCCGTGTGCAAACTGAATCAGTGGTTATGAAAGGGTTGGAACGTACACAAGCGGGGGCCAACGGACACCTGGTCCCGCCGTCCGTTCTGTTGATCCCACGGCCAGAGCGTGCCCCTGCTGTGCCCTGTGCTCCCAGTTACTGAGCAGAGAGACGGAGTCGATGCCCAGCTGTAGCGCCGTGGGGTCCCCGAGAGACGGGGGCCGGGGGGGGGCGGCAGGTGACAGGAGGGGAGCAGACACGGAGAGGAGGAGCAGGGGAGAGTGGGGCGGGCGTCCGGACTTGGCCGGCAAGAAGACAGCATCGTGGGTCACGGAGGAGAGAGAATGGGGCCCCCCTGCCACCTCTATGAGCTTCAGGGAGTGCGATTTTAATGGGAGTCTAATTAAGTCAGGGGCAGCCCCCATTCTTCAACCTCTGCTCACACGGCTACACACTGGAGAGCCTCCACACCAGTGGTGATCCCAGATCCGTGTTCACTGCAGACGGGAGGCGGGGAGGGGGGGGGCAGCCGGCTCCCTTCCGGCCCCTGTGCTGCTTCCCCCAGGTTGTGCGCGGTTAGCAGGGGAGCGTGGGGCGGGCGTGCAAGGGGAGGTGTCCACGGGCGAGTGTGTGTGGGGCCGAGAAGCCGAGGACGTTCATCCACAGGAGTATTTCAGGTCCCATGACCTCATCCGTCCGGCTGAGGCCCAGTGAAAAGAAAGGGCCTTGCTGGTGGCCCTGTGACACGGGCAGCTAACTATGCCGGGCCCTTCCGGGAGGCGCAGGATGAGTATAGATCCAGGACTCCATCAGGCCTCACGCTGGATCCCAGCCCGTGAGCACAAAGGAGGAAGGGGGTCCCCTAGGGCCCTGGGCTCCTCTGGGGTCCCGTCAGCTCAGCACCATGGCCTTGCTGTTAGGGGAGACTCTCCCCAGCATCAGGGTTAGTCCAGAAAAGAACTAAGAGAGCAGCCAGGGCCGTGGGGGTCTGGGGCGGTGCAGGCCAGGCCCTGTGACCCACGGACCAACCATTGCCTGCAGAATGAACCGGCGGCACTTTGGTGGAGTAATGGCCATGTGTGCGGATTCCTCCAGGAGCTGGGCGCGGTGAGGGAGAGGACTTTGCGTAAGTGGAGCCCAGGCAGCGTCCCCTTTGACTGGGGTGTGGGGAGCAATGGGAGGAAGTGCCCGCGAGCCCATCGGCAGGCACTGAAATGCCAAGTCAAAGATCAGCATTCTGTTTTGTGTGATTCAAGGGAAACTGTTGCAGGTTGTGAGAAGTGAGGTGTGATGGGCCAGATGGGAGATGCGTGGGGAGGCGGGGGGCCTGTCTGGAGCTTCCTGTCCTTCTTAGGGCTTTCCAAGAGGCCCAACGCAGGAGGGATGAGAGTATCGGGTGCTGAAAGACCACGTACGGGTTCCAGAACACTCCCCTCCTTATTTGATCAGGGTCCAGTTGTACCAATAGCTACAGTGCATTAGGTTGAATGGACCCTGACCCTGACTCATAAAAACCAAGACTATAATTGGGGCACCTGTGGACGGTTCCGTCGGTTGAGCATCTGACTTCGGCTCAGGTCATGATCTCATGGTCCATGGGTTCGAGCCTCACGTTGGGCTCTGCCAACAGCTCAGAGCCTGGAACCTGCTTTGGATTCTGTCTCTCTCTCCCGCTCTGTTCCTCTCTCCCTCTCTCTCTCTCTCCCCCCCTCCCCTGCTTGTGCTCTCTCTCAAATGTATATAAATAAACACTTTTTAAAAATGACTGCATTGACAGTCTGGGCGAAACCCTCAACGGTGGTCTGGCTTAGGAATCAGAAAGACTTTGGGGTTAAGCCTCTAGCAGGTGTGTTCAAAAGACAGCTGTCATCCCTAAAATCAGGCAGTTGCAGGTAAATGCATGTGGGCATCTAGCACAGAGCACTGTGCATGGCGAGGGCTCAGGAAATGCTTGTGTCTTCTCTCCACCCCAGTCCCTCGTGCAACACACCACTCCGTGTATCAGGCCTTGGTGTCCCTTCACCAATGATGGATCGAAGCCCAGTGTCCCATAGGCACCCACCCTCCCGAACGCAGATGCCAGCTCAGGGCCTTGACATTCAGAGCACCCACAGGTTTCTCACCCATCCTTCTCCCTCTCTTCCTTTGCATCTTCATATTTTTTAAAATATTTTTTAATGTTTATTTAGGAGAGAGAGAGACAGAGCATGAGTGGGGGAGGAGCAGAGAGAGATAGACAGAAAGAATCCAAAGCAGGCTCCAGGCTCTGAGCTGTCGGCAGAGCCTGACGCGGGGCTCGAACCCACAAACCACGAGATCATGCCCTGAGCCGACATTGGGCACTTGAAGTTCCGAGCCACCCAGGTGCCCCCTTTCTTTTGCATCTTCATTAGCAACACGCGGTGAACTTCCTTCTCACCCTGCCAAGCCTCCCAGAGACACCAACCTCCACCACAGAATTCTGTTGCTGCCAGGAAGGGAACAGACACCTGGGGCAAGTGTTCTCCCCAAAACACTGATCCTCATTCAACTTTTCCATGAATATCAGATACGTTCAGAAGGCTTTGGTTGGTGACGGCCCTGAGTTCAGGGGACCTCCCTCATCCATCCAGTAGGGTCAGCTCTTGCTCACTGTGGCTGCTTGGTTCCTTCTGGAAGGAGACAAAGCATCTGCTACGTGCTAGGCACCCCCCCTTTCATGCACACACACTTTCCATCTGCCCCAAACCGTGTGCTTCAAGAGAAACCGCAGCCTCTTCACCTGGGATCCATCAGTGGGGGGGAGGGTGGGGGAGGCACAGGGTTCCCACATAGGTAGGCACAGAGTCAGGAAGGACAGGTTAGGGCTCCAAGCCCCTGGGCTCTGCCCCCCAACCCAACACAGCTGACAAGTTCAGGAGTCCTCAGGAGCCCTGGCCTCGGGGCTCCCGTCAGATGGAACAGAAAAGGAAATCATGCTTCGACTACACAGACAAAAAGTTATTTTAAACCATTTCCTGTACTGAATTCTGTTCCTTGTATTTTTTTTTTCCTACTTGTTCTTTTTTTTTCTTTCTTTTTGAGTCTAATTTCTCATTTGAGTAAAACTATTGTGCCAGAGAGGTAGTGATTAAATCTGATGATTGGGAGAAATACCAATTAAGTCGGGCTGGGCGAGCATCATTCACACACGAATTGGAGAGGGGGGCTGGGCCACGGGCTGTCTCGGCCCCATGGGCTCACAGTCCATGTGCTGGACAGGACTGGGGACTTCATTCCCCTCATTGACAAATAGGGGTGGGAGCAGAGGGGTTCTCTTCCCCCCCTGCCTCCCATCAGTTGCCACATTCCACCCTCTCCCCACTCTCTGGACCCCCCACCCCCACCCCTGATCCTATTTCCCACCTTGCTCTGTGTGTTGTTTAGTGCCGTCGCCCAGACCCTGCCCCACAGTGGCTCACTGTCCAGACCTAACCATCAGTGTCCTGTCTGCTTCCGAAATCACCATCACTTGTCAGCTTGGGCTGTAGGTAAAGGCACCACTTGCACACCCACAGAACTTCCAGTAAACCGGGAGCTTCCGCAGGTGACAGGGAAATAGAGTTTCTCCAAGTGTGATCTCTGGAACTCTCGCATTCGGATCCCCAGGGGCAATTGCTTAGAATAACTGGGAGCTTAGCTGGAATGAAATGAAGGTGTCAGAGAGTTGAGGAAAGATAGGGCTGGAAAGTCAGGTTGGGGCACTGGGGTTGGGGGGAGCTCTCAGATGCCAGGCTGAGGGGCTTACACTTATTTTGGTAGAATTAGGGACTCGTGGGAGGATAAGATTCTGATGATTCGTGGGTTCGAGCCCAATTCTGATGTGGGCTTTTCCCCTGATGCCACCTGGGTGTCCTACATTTCAACTCAATTCTGACATTGTTTTCCCAGAGATAGCTTCCCATCCTGAAGGTCAAGGGCTCAGTCCTACAAGACTTCACCTCATATGCTGCAGATGCCAATCCCAAACCCGGGTTGTCACCTGGGCTGCTGACCACCTGGCTATAGATTGGAGGTTCCACCCACCCCTTCTTTGGGTTCAATTCATTTACTAGGACAGCTCAGAACTCAGAGAAATACCTTGCTTCGTAGATTACCAGTTTACTCTAAACAAATGTAACTCAGAAAGAGGGGGATGAGAGAGGGGCATGGGGCAGAGTTTAGGGGAAGTGTCTAGAGCTTCCACGCCCTCTCCCCCAACTGCTACTCAACCAGCACCTGTGTTCCCCAACCCAGAAGCTCTGGAACCTTGTTTTTTGGGGTTTCTGTGGAAGCTTCATCACAAATAGGCACAATTAATTACATCATTGGCCACTGGTAACTGAACTCAATTTCTAGCCTCTCTGTCCCTCCCCAGAGGTCAAAAGGTAGGAGCAAAAGTTCTCCAGGCAACCAGCCCCCATCCTTAGGTGTGGTCCCAAAGCTGCCTCATTAACATAACAAAAGACACCTTGACCAAGGTCAGGGTGTAGGACATTCCCAAGGTTTTAAGAGCTCTGTGCTAGAAACAGGAATGAAAACCAAATATATATTTCTTGTTCTATATCACCATTTCACAGAAGGATGCAGACAAGACTGAGCAGATGAGACTCTAACCAGCAGCGGTGTCAGGCAGAGTGTCCAGGGTAAGCCAGGACAGGCTAACAGCTGAGGGGCTTTCAGAACTCTTGGTTCTCAGGTTGATGTTTGGATCAAGTCTATCAAAACATCTGGAGTTGGGAGACAGTCATGAATATTGTTCAAAGCCAAATTGAGGACCATGGGTTGACAATGATTGAGTGACCAACCATCCTGAGTTTGCTCAGGAATGAGGCATTCCCTGGAACATGGGAAAGTCAGGACTAAAACCAGGAAAAGCCTGGGCAACATAGAATAATTTGGTCGCCCTGCCTCCAGTAGACTTTACAGAGCTCTGTCTGGGAAAAATCCAACCCCAGGATGAAAGTGTGTTGTCCATTGTCAAGTCTATCAGGTGCGTTAATCAAACAGCATGAGTCTCAGAACCAGAGAAAGCCAGACTCCACCACTCTTTAGCTATGTGACCCGGGGCAGGCTGACTTCTCCACCAAGCACTTCAGTACTTTTTCTCTCTCCTTTCTTCCCATCTTCCCTGGGGATCATAGATTGAGCTGTGGGTGGTTTTCTCCAGGACATGGGACCAAATGGAACACAAGTGCCCCAGAGGCCAAGAGAACTGGGGTCTCTTGACAGGTTGCCAGAGAAGGGTAGGGGCTGGGGGAGAAAGAGAGGAGAGGCCTTGCCTGCCAGGGTTAGAGCCAGCCTGAGGTTCCGCACTAAGCATGAATATATTCCATCTCCTTCCAATGCCGATTGGCAGATTTAGCAAAGAGGGGCCTTGTATCCAGGATCTTCCCTCAAGGCTCCCCTCAAGGCAGCTGCCTACCTCTCCATGCCCTAGATATGCCCCTGGCCTAAACATGTTGTATGAAGACTGCCAGATCACCAGGCCTCGGGGCCATCGTCCACTGTTCCTAACAGTCACGGCCACCATACCACTCCTCCAAGGATTAAGTGAGCATGTGTGTTTGGTTTGCATGCTCTCCATCCCTTTAGTTTTAAACCATCAGAGGTTGCTTTATCCATGAAATGTGTAACAGTTGTGCCTTTCTGGCACCAGTCCAGACTTTTAAATCACACAGTTAAGGCTGAGAGAAGGAAGTGTCAATTATTAAGGGAGGCAGCATCTGGAGAATTCTCAAAGACCTTTCCTAGGGCCCCTCTTTCTTATCTGGTCCACGCCCCAATGAAGCCAGGAGAGGCCTGAAGCTGCAACTGAAAATCCACCTATTCATGTGTCCATCCATCCATCCATCTATCTGTCCATTCATCCATTTGTCCATTCATCCATCCATCCATCCATCTGTCCATTCATCCATTTGTCCATCTGTTCATCCATCCATCTTCCCATCCATTCATCCCTCCCTCCCTCCATCCATCCATTTATCCATCATCCATCTTCTCAATCATCTGTCTATTCATCCATTAGTCAATCCATCCATCTTCCCATCTACCCTCCTTCCCTCCCTTCATCCATCCATTTATCCATCCATTCATCCATCTTTCCATTCATCTGTCTATCCATCCATCAATCAATCCGTTCATCTTCCCATCCATCCATCTTCCTATTCATTCATCTACCGTCTGTCCATCTGTCCATCTATTCATCCATCTATTCCACAACTATGTATTGATGACCTTCTATGTACCAGAAGGGATCTGGTGCCTGCTGTTCTGGTACTTCCAGTCAACTTGCAACAAAACTTAAGATTCTCCAGGTGTAATCTCCCAGGAACTGACATACCTTCTCTATGTGCCAAGCAGGGGTGTCTAACCTAATGAGATTTTCAGACCCACAGGAGGGCACCCCTTCTCTTACTACTATTTTTATCCCAACCAACCTTCTGATACCTACACTCCTCTAACACCCTTCATTATGGATGAGACTTAAAAACAAGATCTCTAAGAGTTACTGTCTTGATTTGGATTTTCAGTAGAGTAAAATTAACAGAAATTGCCCTAGTCCCAGGGACTTGTAAACTAGAATGGCTACAGGGCCAGCCATAGGCTGAAATGAAGTGGGACAGGTGAAAACAATACAAGCTGGTAAGGACTGTGGCAAACTGGATACCATGGTCCCATTTAAAGGAGCCAGCCAGTTATAATAATATAATGCAGATCTTATGGGACTCTGTCTTTTCATTCTTCAAGAGAGGTCAGGAATCCAGGTTTTGTATGTAATTTTTTAGTTTTTTAAACAATAAAGACCAGGGGCACCTGGCTGGTTCAGTTCGTGGAGCATGGGGCTCTTGATCTTCTACTTGTGAGTTTGAGCCCAATGTTGGGCATGGAGCCTACTTAAAAAGAATAAACACATAAAAATTTAAAACAGTGAAGACAAAAGAAATACCTATGAGCGTAAGATGCAGTATGCAGGCCACCTCCCATAACTATGGGCACTAAGTCACAGATTCTAGCACGGTGGAAACCCAGAACCCCTGTCTTAGGCCAGACCCATTTAGATCCTCTCCTCAGGACCAATTCTGATAGTGGATGCCCTGAGGACTTGACCTGGAGAGAGGAGAAAAGAGGGGAGCATCATAGCCAAGGGAAATGGATGAAGAAAAAGTAAACTGCACTCATGGGAGACCAACCTGGCTCATGTTCTGAGATTGCTTCTAGAAATCCTTAATTCTTGTATCTCAGCTGTCATTTTCAAGTGTTCTGATTTTTCACAAAGCCTGGGTGGTGAAAGGAGAGGTCTGATTTATGAGTTAAAATAATCACTTTGGCTGTTTTGAAGAGAAAGGCAGGCTGGGGCACATCCATGTGAAAACAAAACAATTGCTGAATTGGCTACTTCAGTGGTTCAAGGAAGAGCCAATAGCTATGGCTAACGTGCATCAGCCAAGGACACTGGGACAATGTGTGGACACAGAAGACTTCCCAGATATTTTGGGCTGCTGATCTTGAATGCGACAGCGAGTTAGTCAAATCACTGGGGAAATGCCCCTTTAGGAATCAATCACACCTTATCAAATATTTGTCCTAACTCTTTCCCTTGACCCTGAAGTTGCCACAAATTGTCACCAGCTGTGTTCCCCACAATCTTGAGCTCTCCAGCTCATCAAACTTTTCGCTCCTCATAAGATCTTCCCTGCAGCCACTTAATTTTCTATTTCCTTCTTTCCATGGGGCCTGCCTCCTCACCTTCTTCCCACTTGTGTTTCTCACTACCAAGCTCAGACACCTTCTCCCCTTCAGGGCCACATAGCAATACCTTTGAGTGTTGTTAAAGCCCATTTCTACATTGGGCACACCTGCTCCAGACTGGATGTCAAGAAACAGATGTTGTTTATTACTTTATATGTTAATCCCCAGCTCCCAGAAAATGCTTAATAAACATAGTGCTTGCAGAAGGAAGGGAAGAAAGGAATGTGGATGACAGGTGGGGCATTCTCACTAATTCTAGCCTAGGAGCTCACCACTCTCCTCTTCTTCTTCCTCTCCTACATGGGTAGAACCCACGAGTAGGTCATACCAGGGACACTGGAGGTCTCACACTAAATAGAGCATTGTCTTCTGTGATTAAAGCCCAGACCAAGGGGTAAGCCTTCCCTGAGCTGGTCCCCCATGTCCTGTCCCCGAACACACCCATGCCCTGTTTTTTCTCACCCTCAATTACAATCAGTTAGAGAAGGAGAAATGGAAGAAAGGAAAGAAAAGTAAAATAAGAGGAAAGGGGGAGGGATGAGGGAACGAGAAGGGACTGGACTGTGGGGCCAGACAAACCTGGGCTGGAACTCCAGCTGAACCACGTAGTGCCATGTGTGACTTTGGAGGAGCTACTTTACCTCTCTGTGCCTGTATCCTCACATTTATGAAAGATCTTTATAAAAAAGATCATCAGCAAGGTCATGGATCTCAAGGGCTGAGCACAGAGCTTGGCGTGGTCACTCAATACATGATTGTGGTGTTTTCTCCAATGTCATGATTGTTCTCAAGGGGAGGAGGGGAAGGAGGAGACAGATGCTGTAGCCACACTGTCCCTCTGTCAGTCTGTCCTGCGGGCCCCTGAGCAATGACACAGGGGCTGGCTTCCCTGAGGATGCATAATTAACATACAGCAGCCCTTGCAGGAAGGGATCTCAGATCATGACTCAACTACCCGGCTTTATAGGTGAGGAAACTGAGGCACAGAGGTGAACTGACCTGCCAAGTTTCCATGATGGTGTCAGGTGGAGACCCCCAGCCCTGGACACATTTTATGCCACACTTTCCCTGGTTTTGGTTTACTCAAAAGGCCAACTCTCCTCTCATGCACAGCAAAGATACACCCATAGACAGCCACTGGTCCAGATATGTCCACATATATTTATGTCCATATAACCATTGGGTATATTCAATATGGTAGCCATAAGCACATGTGGCGATTTAAATTGATTCACATGAAACAAAATTAAAATGTCATTTCCTGAGTGCTACCATCTGCATTTTAAGTATTCAGTAGCTACACGTGGCTAGTGGTTACTATTTTGGAATTTCCATCCTCTCAGAAAGTTCTACTGGATGGACACAACTGGACTATAGATCGTACTCAACACAGTTATACAACTGGCCGTGGTCACATGGCTTGTTAGTGGTGAGCCAAGACTCCACTCGAGTCTGTTTGACTACCAAGGTCAGGTACTTAACTACTAATCTCTACTGCTTCCAATGAATGGGTAGAAAGAGTATAAACTGGAAGGTTGCAATGGAGCCAACCAAACAGATGCTATTTTCAAGACGGCATGGACAATTAAAGGGCTTAAAACCAGTGACAGGAATTAATGGGGCTTGTTTTGTGCTAGAAGAGAAGAACAAGAATACCAAGGGGTGATTTAATCCCCTCTCTGGGAACAAGACAGCCATTCGGGCAATAGCCCTTGGTAGCTGCCAAGGACCAGAGGAGGGAAAAGGCATGGGGCAGAGAGACTGCAGGTGGTCACAAGATGGTCTTCCTGAGCACTGAGCAATGGAGGAGACATGCAGCAAGGGGACAGCTGCAATCTAGAGATAGTCCAAGAATAAGAGCCTCATGTCACACACCTGTCATAGTCCTGGTGGTGCCCTGCTGACAGGGGATAAGGCAAAAGGGATCTCTTTCCTCACCTCATGGCAGAAAGGAAGGGCAGGAGACTTCTTGGGATGGGTTTGGGCACAGAACCAGGACTCATGATATTTAATTGCTGAGTTTCAGGTTCTGGTCTTTGGGGGTGACCATGGTTTAGGGGTAGATGGGTGCCTGGGACGCTGGACCACCTTTGTTCAACCATTTCCTTTTAGTTTTGTTTTTCCTTCAGGGAAAGATGCTATTGAAACATACCTGAGTTTCCCTCTGTAAGAGCTGCAGGGGTCTAGAGGTCCCCTAGCCAGTGCCCTCATATTATACACGAAGAAACTGAGACCCAGAGAGGTTAACTGACTTGTCCAAGAGCACTCAGCTAGTTGAATGCAAGGCTGGGGTTAGATCCTGAGGCTGGCAGCATGGAGGCTTTTCTGGCAGTTCTCAGCACACAGGGGTGGCATCCTTTGCCTAGGATCCAGTGCTGGGAACTTAGTCACCAAATGTCACTTCAACAAAGCAAAAACAGGCTCCTGTGTGTTCATTTTCAATCCCTGGATTTATCCAGCAGGGCTGGAGAGTGGAGGTGGGGCTGGGGGCCTTTGATCTTGATGTCACTGAGATTCTTGACAAATGGGGCCCATTGTTTCCCCCCACCCTTCGCCCTGCCATCCCCCCCCCATTGTTCCCATTTGCCAGCCTGACAGTCAAATCTCCTGGCCTCATTATCTTTGTGGTCACTGCCTACTTCTTTCCTCCCCTCAGAGCCCAGCCTCTGAGACCCTTCTGAAAAACCCTCTGAGGTTCCTTAGACCTTTTCTGCCCTTGGAGATGTAATAAGATTTTGTATCTTGTTGTCGTTGTCAAAAATGTAACACACATGAATGGATTTTATTTGATGATGTTTATCAATGGACACTTGCTCTCTGTACCCCTTGCTCTGTTGTGTGCAGGACTGTACGCCGATGTAGCCAGCCCTTATCTGCCTTTCTGTGTATCCATGTGCTCTGTCAGTCTCTCTCTGTACCCCTTCCGTACGTACAAGTGTGTTCATGTGTATGCTCTCTGCAGCCTTCTGATCTCTGTCTCTCTGTGTATTTAACCTTGTACTAATGTTCTCAATGTAATAAAAACAGAACCAAACAAACACAACACCTTCTGGAGATTTTTAAACCTAGGGAGATATGCTCACTTATCTGGGATGGATTCATGAGTTATTATTACCGAAAGGCAGTGGGTTGGAGAAAACTTCTCAGTGACCTTGAAACGGCCATGAGCCTCTTGGCCTTTCGCCCAAGGTCGGCAGGTAAGATGGAGTGGAAGTGCTTTCCACTCGAAATCTCAAAGCACAGAGCAGAAACAAGGTGGCTCTTGGCATATCACGTCTCCTGGGACCAGTGGGAGCTCCATGGCCCCCAGTCTTTGGTAGAACTTCTAAAACATTCTGCAAAATTTCACCTTGAGAAATGTTCTTCCATCATGAAGAAGAGGCTATCCATCGCCCCTGCTCTGACCTCCTGTCCCTGGTTATAGAAGCCCGAGGAACTTCATTCATTTAAGAGAGACTTGTCCCAAGGTTTTGATATGGTGTTAAGGAATGAAATCGGCTTCCCTGGTCTTGGTCCGCCAGTGGTTGAAGTAGTCCCTACGGGCATCCTTATGTCTACCCTGCCACTGCTCCCCAGTCATGTCTCCCGTAGGTGGAACTCACAGGTGGGTGCTACATGCAAGATGACACACTGTCTGGAAGGCCAGTTCCGTCTCTGCTTCCTGGCTATGCATTCTTCTGGCTTCTTTTCTATTCATCCAACAAATATTAACTGAGTTACCTAATACGTACCAGGCACTGTCAGGTATGGGGATACAAGCATGAATAAGTCAAATACAGTCCCTTCCCTCAAAGGACTTATCCTCCACTGGGAAGGACAGCCAATGAGCCCATAGAATACCACAGATGCTAGTTGTGATAAGGGTCCTTAGACAACAGGATACAAATGGGTGACATGGTACACACTCTAGGTAGAGGTTCAGAGAAACCTGCCCGAGGAAGGAAAATGTGTGCTTGGAGCTGGATGACAGGGAAGAGTCAGTCTTGAGGATGACAGGCAGAAGAACACCATGGACACATGCTTTCTGGTGGGGATGAAAGAAAGGAAGGAGTGGGGCTCAGAGAAAAGGATGAGGTCAAGGAGATTGGGTGTTATAAGCCACACTAAAGAGTGTGGGTGTTATTCTGAGCACAAGCAGGAGCCGTAGGAGAATGCCGACCCTCCGAAATGAGTCATTTACACCAACAGCCTGTACATTGAGAAATCAGATGGGAGGTGGGATGGGAGAAGATTCTAGAATGACTCCAAGGTTTTGGCCAAAACAACTGGATGAAAAATGGAAGCTCTTGAGCTCATCCATACTCTTTTCTCCCCAGTTCTGAACATCCCCAATGTGTGCCCCCTTGTCTGCCCCATCGTTCCGACCAACCCTACCATTCTCTCCCTGCCCACACCCCTACCCAAGTGTGTGCTGTGAGCCTATAGCCCTTCCCCGTCTCTCCTGCAGCCTGCCAGCTCCTTGCCTCTCTGAGGGAATTTCCTTTCCAGGTGATCAGATCACATTAAGTCTCAATGAAGCACTCATTTGTCGGAGTATCACATTAAAAGGGTCTAAATCAATCATTCTCATTTGTAGGTATAATGAGCACTGGGGGACATGATTTCATACCTGAATGGGATAATGGCGCCATCCTGAAATCCTTCCCAGGAAGGTCTGACTGCATAAAGCATTGAGTGACTCTCAAAGCTGGGTGGTGAGGGTAGGGGGCAGAATTCAGACTCCATGCCTGCAGAAGCTCAGTCTCTCAGGTAATCCACATCAGGGTTGTGTGTGGAAAGCCCAGTTCTGTAGCTCTAAATGTACACAGACCCTGGGCATGGACAGGAGTTGCTTGCACACTGGATTTTACAACCACACCCAGCCCATTAGCAATCTTGGGAAATTGGGGAAACCCAGTCTGAGCAAATTCACCCAAAAGGCGGGGACACCCAAGGTCAACTACAGCATCACACACAGACTGACACCTGCACTGGGCTTCGCCATCTGCAGCATTTTATGGAGTTTCAGAGAGCTTTGGAAGTGCCTGAGGCCACTTCTTGGGGGGTGTAAGCAGGACACGTGTCCTTCCACATCTGAGAGGGCTGCTTACTGGCTCTGCAGAGATGTCCTCCCTCCCACCTTGGGGTGGCTGCTGCCTGACCTGGAAACCGCACCCCTTTAGATCAACCAAGCAGCCCTAAGAGAGACCAGAGTGAGTGCCTTAATGCCTGGCCATCCACAGTGAGAAGCACCAGGCTAGACTTTCCCCAGAGGGAAGGGTGTAAGTTGGGGGGGGGGTGCCACGTGAAGGTAGAGGAGAGGAAGCCAATGTGGCAGGAGGAGGGTCATGGATGACTTCGAAGGATGCTTGGTTTACTCATTGCTCTGGGTGGAGGAATGGGTTCATGGTCACTTATACTTTGGGGAAGAAAAGCTGTGAGAGCCAGGCTCTGCGGAGGAAGTGGCAGACTTGGGGTAGGACGTAGGGAACATGTGTGGAGCCAAAAGCACATAAAGGGGAAACTGAGGAGGGAAGCACACGCTTCCTGTCTGCAGCTCACACAGAGCAGAGCCCTCAAGGGGCACGGATGGGCTGGGCACCCTGGCACTTAACCACACCACTCACTGCTTCCTTCTCGAAAGCTCACTCCTCTCTGATTCTTGATACCACATGTGAGACATCACATTCTGCACGAAGGCTTCCCTGACCCCTCCCTCCCCTGCAGGGCCCCAGATCCCCAACCAGAACACTATAGCATAACCTGTCCACCCACTAAACTGAGTTCCTGAGAGGTCAGTGACCCTCAGGTGGCAGGGGAGGAGGGGGGAGGAAGAGCATCAATTCTATTCTGGCTTCAGTCAAAGGCTTTCTGGGGCTGGACATGAATTTTCCCAAAGCCACATGATCTACCTGGCCAAGCGATGGGTTTGGCCCACAGCAGCGTGAGCTCACGCATAGGTAATGCTTAAGCCACAAATCCTGGGGATCCACGAAGAGGTGAGTATAAGTCCTCACTCAGCCTGCCTGGTTCCTGTGTAGAGGTTCAGAATGTGTCCCACGTTGGGCTGGAAGGTGGCACTGGTTTTCTGTACAGGGCAGAGTCGAAATAGCACAGACATGTGGGGGTATGTGGATTTCAATCTGCGTGCCTCTGCTTACCAGCTGTCTTGGATTGGGGTGACTGACATCTGTCTCCCAATCAAACGCAGATAGCGGGATCTAAGTGGCATGTTAGAATCCACTGAGCGCAGGGCCTGGCCCGTAAAAACTGGCTTCTCCAAATAGTAGGCATTATCATTCTTGTTATTGCTGGGAGTCGGTACAGAGGGTAGGCAAGAACCAGGTTCTAGAACATTCTGCCTCTCTTTGTGCCCTGGTTCTGCCATCTTCTAAACGTGTCACCTCAGACAAGTTAATTTTCTGCTTTGTGCCTCAGTATTCTCATCTGTTAAGTGGGAAGAGAAAGAACCCCCCCTCCCCCAACCCCATCTCCTAAGGCCGTGACTTTGAAAGGAGATGGTGTACGTACAATGCTTAGAAATGAACCTGGTTCTGGGGCACCTGGGTGGCGCAGTCGGTTGAGTATCCAACATCAGCTCAGGTCATGATCTCGCAGTCTGTGGGTTCAAGCCCCGCATCGGCCTCTGAGCTGACAGCCCAGAGCCTGGAGCCTGCTTTGGATTCTGTGTCTCCCTCTCTCTCTGCCCCTCCCCCACTCGCACTCTGTCTCTCTCCCAAAAATAAATAAACGTTAAAAAATTTTTAAAAAACCAAACCTGGTGCTTAGCAAGGGTCTCGTAAATGATCAGTTAACACTGTCATGCTTAGTATTATCAACCCTTAATATTACCTAAGCTTTCAAAGCTATGTAAAATTATAAAAATTATTTAAAAATATGAAAAAGTTATAAGACAGGAAACCTATCTTATTTAACACTCTTGTGCATGATTTTCTCACTGATTATAAATCCATGAGCCCACCTCTACTCCTTCTGTGTGGGAAGCACTATGCAGGTGGCATGGGGGACAGATGGGACTTACAGACCCTGATCCAGACAGCCAGTCCAGTCCTGAATGCGTGGACAAGCCAGCAGCATGAGGGATGGAGACTCTGGGGATGTGGTAAAAAGACCACTATGCCAGGAATCAAGAGACATGAATCCTAGTCCCATTTCTCTGACTCACCAAGCCAATACCCTCACCACTCTGACCCTCAGTTTCTTCATCTGGAAAGGAGTGATCCCCGCCACGATTACTTCTGTATGATTTGAACACTCAGTGATTTCAAAGTACAATTTGGTGTCACACCCTCTGTTCCTACAAAGTTCTATCCAAAAACCCTCTCCTGGAACAAGATGGTGACAATCTCTATAATAAGGAAAAACTAACTGCATTATCTGCCTAGTGGTCTCAGAACATATACATCCTGTCTCATCTTTAGCCCTAGAGGACTGTGGCCCTCAGATCAATCTGTTTGCCTTCCTTTTCAGCTGAATAAAAACAGTCTTGTTTCAGTTGTTTGCCTTTGCTACCAGGGTGCTCCCAGATACACGCAGCACCCCTTTGTAGTTGTGTGTCCACAGTTGATTGTAGATAAATCAGAAACCATGGCTTAGTCTGGGGCACCGGGTGGGTCAGTCAGTTGAGCGTCAGACTCTTGCCTTCAGCTCAGGTCATGATCCCAGGGTCATGGGGTCGAGCCCCATGTCAGGCTCCACATGGAACCTTCTTGAGGTTCTCTCTCCCCCTCCTTCTGCTCATGCTCTCTCTTTCTCTCAAATAAAAATAAGAAACGAAACAATGACTTAGTCAAAAAAGAAAAAATGCTAATAATCCTATCAAAGATAACCTTTTATATTATATATCCTTCAGGACTGTTCTCTGCACGCAAGTAATTTTTATAATTAACAGAGAGAATCATAGTTTGTTATATTGTTTCCAATCTGCTTTATTTTCACTTAACATGTCGAAGGTTGTTAACTACCTATATCATGAGTTGCAACGGCTAAATGGCAATTCATTGCTTAGAGTTCTCTATCTTTTTCAACTAACATGCTCTTGTTGGACGTTAAGGTTGTTGCCAAGTTTTTGCTATGAACAACAATTTTGCAGGGAGCTGGCTCAACTATTTTCTTAAGCTCCGTTCCTAATAAGGCCATGGCTGGACCAAAGGGTCAATGTATTTTTTCAGATTCTTCATGCAGATTACTGGATTTATTTCAAACAGTTTTGTAGTAATTATAGGAGTGCCTCTATGTTTGTCCTTACCTTTTTTAATCTAAGAGGGGAAAAAAATCAATCTCATTGATGTTTTCAAAGATAATTTTCTGATCACTGAGGTTAGATATTTTTTTCAAACATTCATTGGCCAATTACATTTTGTTTATTTAACAAGTATTTATCAACCACCTTTAGTGGGTCAACCGTGTTTCTAGTATTTCTTTCATGAGGTCCCTGCTAATGTAAAAACAACTAACTTTTAGGTGAGCTGCTGCTTCTTAAATTCTTCATTTTCAGGGTGCCTGGGTGGCTCAGTCGGTTAAGCGTCTGACTTGTGACTTCGGTTCAGGTCATGATCTCACCATTTATGGGATCGAGCCCTGCGCTGGGCTCTGTGCTGACAGCTCGAAGCCTTCTTTGGATTCTCTCTCTCCCTCACTCTCTTTCTGCCCCTCCCTGCTCGTGCTTTTGCTCTCTCTCTCAAAATACATAAATAAACATTTATTAAAAATTCATTTTAATCGAGACCACACGTCTGGGTAACAGATGCTCTAATCTGGCTTACATAAATTCTCTCCCATCCTCCATGGAGATGATACGCCTGCCCTCTAAGCCTTCTCTTCTTTTTCCCTTCCCTAAATAAGTACAGAAATTTGGAGGGAGGTCCCTGTGAGGATGCCACCAGCTGACCCCAAGGGCTCTCTTCCGGGGTGGGGGGAGGGGAAGCGAATTCACTCATTTCTGGAGTTGAGACTCCATCTTCCACATCCAGAAGCTCTGTCCTATGCATGCCCCAGAGCCGACCTCAGCAGACTCACCTCACAGTAACTAAACTCACAGGAGACCTGGGCATATAAACCCGAGAGCCAACTTCTTTATGTGCAACAAGAAATAGAACCATCAGGCAAAGCAGACAATGCGGGACTTTCCGGCACGGTCTCTCCCTCTGGCAAGCTAGAGAAGTAGCAGAGCTCTCAGAAGCAGGGCTGGAACGAGGCAGGTAGGCGGCAGGATGCGAAAGTCTGCTGGCTTCTGGCTCGGATGCACCTGTCTCCCCTGCTCCCCCCTGGATGGTGCCTAGGCAGGTGCAGCCAGTTTGGGCTCCATGTTTGTGGCTGACATGACCCTGACTTCTTCACAGTCAGCTCCGTCCTGCGTTGGCTGTGACCGCATCTTTTTGAACTGAGCTGACCCGGGCCTAACATCCTGGTGGAAAGTTCCATATCTTGTTTTGTTTTTATTGCCCCTGTGTCCAGTACATGCATATTGACAGCTTACTGTGTTTCAGGCATCCGACACAGGGATGGGGGCTTCTGCTGGTGTCACAGTGGCGAGGCAAGGAGAAGCGAGTGACCAGCTCTAACAGGGTCCTCCTTCTGGGGATTTTCTTAAGAAGCTTTGAAATGATGGGATGGGCGCCTGGGGCAGACTCTCTGCTCCCTTGGCTGTTCTCTGCCTTTCATCCCCAGCTGCTCAGCCTCAGCTCAGGGAATGCCTCCCTGTGACCTTGGACTCCCTTGCAAGGACAGCATGCCTCCTACGCACATCTTACTTGACGGCCTTAGCTGATGTAGCAGAAGCCCGGAAACAGGAAGGAGTTAATACCCCCAGGGTTAACTATTAGTTGGCATTGGGTGAGAGCCCGCACAGAAGTCCTTCCCCCAGTGGGTGGTGCCAGGAGGCCCCCACACACATTTCTCAGGTGCCCCCTGCACAGAGCACGTGCCCCACAACACTTAGCCGCAGCCTCAGGTACACATCCTTAAATACAAGGCTTATTTTCTTTCCTGGCCTCAATCCCAGAGGCCGTCTATCCCCCCAAATGAACAGCATGCACCCACATCCTTGGCTCTACCTGTGCCTTTGAGCAGGTGATGTAGAGGCCACCAAGGACCAGTCCTTTGGGTAGCTCAAGGGGGCTGCAGAGATGCCACACAGAGCTCTGTGGACCTCCTCCAGAGGCCACAGCAGGCACTGATGTCACAGCCAGGGCTTCTGCCACATCAGCTAAGGCCTTTGAGTGAGATGTGGATAGGAGGCATGCTGTCCTTGTAAGGGAGTCCAAGGTCACATGGAACCGTACCCTGAGCTGAGGCTGAGCAGGAAGCAGGAAGACCCAGCATTCCCTAAATCTTTCTACGGGCGAATCCAGGGGAAGAGAGAGGAATCCTGCCAGGAAAACCCTTAGGAGATGCTCCAAATAACCACCACGATTTTGTGTATTTCTTGGACACCAGAATAGAAGAATCTCCCACCTTCTGGAGAGTCCCTTAGAAGCTGGAGCTAGGGTGGGGTTCTTGGGCAAAAGTCGTATTGAGGCTTTTCTCAGGAAAAGGCAGGTAAAGGAAGGAGGGCAGAGCAGGGGAAGGAAGCCAGACAATGGTGTGGGCTCAGCTGGAGATGGCTTCCGCCCCATGGAGAACCCTGGAGCACAAAGTGCAGAGTGCTGATTACACCTTGAGACCAAAGGACTGGCCTCATGTACCCCCTGTCGGCCAGACATTGGCTGAAGGCTGCCCCCACCCTGGCACTTCCTAACAGGGGTTCTGGATTCTCACCAGGAAAGTCATCCCAGGAGCTGGGGGGCAGGGATGCAGCAGCTTGGCAAAGGGGCCCCAGTTGATGGTACAGCAACACGCAACATGCATTGCATTTTCCTTAGTCAGAACCTCCTGATCCGCAAGGAAGACCATTTTCTCCTTCAACTTCTTCATGGTGCAGAGACTTCTGCTCTGGCTATGTGCTTTGAAACTCCCCTTATCCAGAGCTGTCTGTTTAATCTTTAATCTCTCCAACTGAGAGCGCTCAGGGGAGTGCCGGGGATTCTCTGCAAATACAGATTCTTAAGTGGTATGGCATCACCCTAAATGTTAGCATGAAAATGCTTATAAGTCCTCATCATTCTCTCCAGGGTTGCACGCTGATAATTAGGAATTCTTTTATAAGCTGAACCACAGAGCATTTCCTCAAGCACCGCATTGCCTCAGAAGTGAAGCCCCAACCTTTACCGGAAGGATGTCTGACAGAAAATTCCAGAGGTACCAGGCCCTGCCAGCCCAGGCATCGGCGGCAGATGCCAGAATGCCTCGTGGAGTACCTCAGGGTCTAATTTCACTCTGTCTTCAGCTTAAGACATTAGGTTTCAATTCTGGTTCTGCTACTTACCAGGCAAATGACCCTTGACAACACAGTCAACCTCCTGGGAGCTCATTCCCAGGGACGGAATAAGGATTAGGTTCTAAACGGATGTTAACAGCACCTTATCACAACCTGGCATTCAGTAACATGTGGGAAACTGGTTTGGGGTGGGGGGCAACTTGGAGAGGGAACCCTGACTTAGGTATTTAAGTTTGCTGATTTCCATGGTGTAGACATTCCCACTATGACTAATTTCTAACGACCCATGGGTTAACAGCCAGCTTGCAAAATTGCTGAATGTTTGAAAATCTGCTTGAGGGAGCCAGTGGGAGCCAGAAGTTACCACTAAACCCATCAAAACGGAGGCTGCTGATACCTGCCCATGCGTGCTGAGGAAATGGCTTAGGAAAGACACCCCTGGGATTATTCCCAGCCCAAGGATCATCTCTGCAAGGATGTGTCCCAGGATCCTGGTCTGATGCCCATTCTAAACCTTCGTACTGTAGCTAAAAACTTCCATGTTCTACTCCTGCTACAGTCAAGCCCAACCCAAATTCAGTACCTTCTGGTGAAGACACAGGGCTCAAAGTAGTGCTGGGATTTCCCGTCTTTGGGGTTGGGGGTTTGCTCCCACTAACAGCAATCTAGAAGCCAGAAAGAGAATGTGGCATGGAGGACTGGGGAGGCGATTCTGCAGTATTGAGCCTCACTATGTAAGTAGCCATCAGACCGTTGAAAATGTCGCTGCACCTTAGTGCTAAACCTCAAGAACAACTGCCCTTACCTTTAGTCTGCTTCCTGCTGCTCCTTGCGTCTTGGCCTGGACCACAGCGCCTGGTGACTTTCCCCTGACATAATCCACTGACACTAATGACATTAGTGTCAGGCAGTGACATGTTGCATGGAGCATGCAAAGAAGGATTTCAAAGTCATCTCAGACATATCTGCACGGCGGAGTTCCCTGACCCACAACAGCTACCCTGGCTTTTCTTTGCACCCTTCTCTAGCATGCTGAGAACCTAGGCTTGCATCCTGACCCGCCCCCACTGGGCACTCACCCTGCTCCATCACCCCAGGCCGCCCTCCACGACCACCACCCCCATGAGCCCCGTGGGGCCTCCTCCTCCCGGAGGGTTTCTCCAAGTATTCCTTCCAACCCTGCGACAATGTCTCCTCACAACGGCACTCTCATGGCTTCTATTTTCTCTGTTTCGTGCCCGGAAAGGGACAGGCCGGAAGTGTCTAGCTTAGAATCTGCACCCAGTGGTGCCATCCAGGGTCAAGAGCACCGATGCTAAGCCTAGATTTCCTGGTCTCATTTCCCACCGTTGTCACACACTCACTGTGTGAATATCTTTGAGCCGATCCTATCTTTGGGCCTCATTTACTTCCTAAAACGGAGATGTTGATGTTGTGAAGACTGAAGGGATTAGTAGACGTAAGATGCTTAGAACAGCCTTTGGCCTATGATGACATTAGCTCTTACTGTTATTGGTGGGAGTCAAAGATGAGGAATAGATAAGCTCTCACATGAGTACTTTTCAAAGGGAAGAAGGCTGAAGACAGAGGTCTGCAGGGCTTTAATATGTTGACCTAGAAAACACAGACACACACACACACAATTGTAACCTGTACAGGCTCGTTTTCACCTGAAATTTATGATCACAAATCACACTAAAGTCGGACAGCCCCGGCGATACCATTATTTTTCTCTAACAAGCTCCCTTTGCCAGTCTGAGATGGCCATTCTCCCCCCTCCCCCTGGTGGCACATTAGAATCATCCGGGGAGTTTAAACTATAACTAACTACAACGTTAGTTATACTCACTGTGAGGTAAACTGTAGTGTGAAACAATATCGTTTTCCGACTAAACTACAATTAAAACTGCAAATACCCATGTCCCACCTGAGATCAATGAAATCACAGCCACAATGAAAGGCTGTGCGTAAGTTGCAAGTTCTATAGGCGACTCCAAAAAATGGCCAGGATGGAGAAATGTCCCTTTAAGGGGATCATTTCCGCCTGCTCTCTCTCCTCTCAACTTGCCACACCGTCTCTTCTTTTCAGCTCTCAGCTGACAAACTTGCTTCATCCTTCAGGGAGAAAACCGAAGCCATTTGAAGGAGACTTCCTTGGTTCTCTGCTGCCGACATGGCTAAAGGGGTTGCATCTGAAGTCAAGTCTTCCGCCTTCTTTCTCTTCAACAGAGGAAGGTCCAGCCACGTCCTCCTCTCCCTCCTGCTCCTGCAGTGTTCTTTCTGCTCAGCGGTTACCTCCGCTTCTCCCCAGAACCACTGCCTGTAGGAAGCAGACACGCTCTGTCTCTCAGCCCAGGAAACAACAGCAGCCACAACAACAAAAAAGCAAGCCCTCTCTTGCCTGCACGACCCCCTCTAGCTCCCAGCCCTGTTAACCCATTCAAGAGGCGTCTGTGCACACCACACATGTGGAGTGTGGTTCACGACAGCCAAGGGTGGACGCCCCCGAAGTGCCCATCAGTGGAAGACCGCAAAGTGTGGTCTCTACGTAGGGTGTACAGGAAGGCAGTTGACAGGTGCTTCCACACGGACAAGCCTTGAGGACGTGATGCTGAGTGAAAGTAGCCAGTCACCACAGGACCAATCCTGTGTGATCCCCCATTCTAAGATTCATGGAGACAGAAAGGAGAGGATGGATGCCCGGGTCCAGGGCAGAGGAAGAAATAGAGGGTTATTTACTTGGTACAGAATTCCAGTTTGGGAAAATGTAAAGAGCTCTGGGGGTGGATGGGAGTGATGTTGCACAACATGGCAAGTGTGCTAAAAATAATAATAATCGTAGTAATAGTAACAGCTGTATACACCTGCTCTCCCCACCTTAACCCCCATGTGTGCCCCAACTCACAGCCTCCCTGGGTCTGCTTCCCTTGCTCAACCAAACCTACTCCAGCCAAGGTCACCTTGACATGCATGATTACAGACCCAGTTCTCAGGGAGGGAGCTAAGCCCTTGAGTGAGGCTAAGCTTGTGCTCGGAGATGCCCTGCCTCCCTGGTTTCCATGGCACCACACTCTCTGGTTTCCTCCTCCTGATTGCCCGCCTCACTGTCGGGCTCCGGGGTTCAGGGTGAAGGTTTAGGGTTCCTGGTTCTGCCCTGGACCTTCTGTCTCCTCCCTGCGTACCAAGTCTTTCTCCAGGGATCCTCTTCTCCTCTGTTTTATGTGCTGTGCACGTGTGCGTGATCTCAGAATCCCCATCTGTCGCCGCCTCTCACCTCCAGACTTGTCAACCGCAGTGCCTGCCTGACATCACCATCACAGTGTTTCATGGGCACCTCGCACTTCCTGCCTTCAAAACGGAGCTGTCCACTGTGCGGCAGCCATTCTTTCCCATCTCAGCAAAGATTGAGCTGTTTGCCCTTGAGTGGCACACCTAACTTCTCTCACTTCCTCATCCTCCGTGTCTAACACATGAGCAGATCCTAATCCCCCTTCAGACTTGCATCCTGGATCTTCCCACTTCTCTCCATGCCCACTTCCACCAGAGAACCAGTCACTGCCTTTTTCTCAGCCAGATTACGGGAAAAGCCTCCTTACTGCTCCAAAGTCCTGACTGATTCTTCTCCAACTGCATCTCAGGTCACTCTGCCCCTTGCCCTCAGCCTCTGTGTTCTGGCCACCACCAATCACTTTGTTGTGCTGCTCAGTGTAGCTTGACTCTTCCCTACCCCAGGGCCTTTGCACATGAAGGCACACACATGCTTCCTTCTACTTTCCTCCCAATGGCTGGCCTTCTCATCCTTAAGATCTCTTCATAAACATCATGCCTTCAGAGTGGCACACCTTCCTTGATCATCCTAACTAAATAAGCACTACCTTCTGTTGTCATCCATCCCTTATATCTCATTGTTATCTTACTAGACTTTGTCACCACTGGCAATTATTTACATTTGTTAACTCATTCTCGTCTGTCTCTGTCAATAGATCCCAAACCTCATGAGTACAGATTCTGCGTCTACTTGATTGACCCCTATATTCTGGAGACCCTCTGGTAGCATCCATCTGGGACATGCATAACGTACTTGATAAATCCACGATGACAGATTGGGGTGCAGAGTCCTCCTGGAACGTGAGGTCTTGGCTGTAAAGCTTGGGTTTAGATGAAGACATTTTAGTCTCCCTCTGGAAGTTTGCAATCCTGAATTTTCCCCAGTTCTATTTACTCACAAAAATTGAATCTTTTAATACTAGTCTGCTGATCTCAAACAAGATGAACCAGTGGGTTATATGTTACCCTTCAAAGCAAGTTTTTGAGGATCATAATTAAATATGTATTTTAAAAACGAGTATTTATTTGGTATCTTTGTTTTACAAATCCCTGACATCACCTTATCCTCCTTCTTAATTTAGGCAAAATCCTGTTGGAGTTTGAGGCTTAAGTCATCCTGACTTCAAAAACATTTGCAGCTGATATTTGAGGACTGCTGGCTACAAACTTTCAGAGATTCTTTCTTGCAGTGGCTGCTTTTTAAAAAGTAGTTACATGGGCACCTGGGGTTACTGAGTGGCTCAGTGGGTTAAGCATCGGACTTCGGCTCAGGTCATAATCTCACAGTTTCTGGGTTTGAGCCCCACATCGGGCTCTGTGCTGACAGCTCAGACCCTGGAGCCTGCTTCCGATTCCGTGTCTCCCTCTCTCCCTGCCCCTCCTCTACTTTCGCTCTGTCTCTCTCTCAAAAAAATGCATGAACATTAAGAAAATCTTAATAATAAAAATAAGTAAATAAAAAGTAGTTACAAAGAAAGTCACCAGACTTTACTTCTTCTCGCCTTGCCTATCTTTTGTCTTTTTGAAAAGACAGCACAGAGCACGGGAGGAATGAAGGAGACAGAGAGAGACAGATGTAGTTTTTACACTATTTTTTTTTAAAGCTCTGGATCAAAACTGGCATCTGTCTCATTAGTGGATGGCATATTTCATATTATTCAGACTGCGCCTTTGTTCCTTATCCCTTGAAGCATTCTCAACACGAACATCTTTATACTGAGCTGCCTGCCACAATCCTTTGCATAGAGGCTTCCAGAAGCTTCTTTGCCTTATCAAGTTCCCAGACGTGACTTGAGATCACAGATTGCCTCAAATTCCCTGTTTTCAGAGCCATTTTCCAAAACAAGTTGTATCCTTTGCTTGAATAGAATTTCTTTTTTTTTTTTTTAAGAATATTCTTACCAACGTTTAAACATAGTCTCTCAGCAGATGTTTACTCTGGTTTCATCCCGGATACTGATGCTAAAAAAAGTCAGACGGTAAGTTTCTGGGCACCATCAACCCAGGGTGTTGGTGAGCAAGCCCAGAGGCCGTGGATGGGCACGCTCTGGAGCTGAGTAGGGAAGTTTGAGAGATGAGAGGGAAAGAGAAGAGACAAAGAGAAAGGACAGAAAGCATTCTATTTGCTCTGGTTGGATTTGCTGTCTTTGCACAAGGGTTCTGCTGCTTCGTTTTGTTCATTTTGGGCAATTTATTCCTCCCGACGTCTGGAGGAGGATTAAAGTCTGCAAAGGGAGGCTGACAAAACACCCAAAATCGTAGCTGAATAAAAATGCCAGGAGATCACTGCAGAACTGCCTCTCGGTGCAAGCCAGGCAGACAGATGTGGTGGAGCGGTGGAGGCCAGCACTTGCTCAGACCTTGAACAAGAAGTCAACGTCATAGTCACCAGCTAGGAGTCCGGCCGACTTGGACTCATTGCGCTAAGTGTGCCTGTCTGATGTCCTGCATGCACCTGCTTTGAAAGTGGGATGCTTCAATGTGTAGACTGTGTTCATGCTCACCTGCTTCATTCTGTGCCGTTATTTACTGGCCGGGGTACGAGGAAAGAGCTGCAGTCTTGAGCCCTTTGGAAATAATGTGCAGACCTCCCAGCTCGAACCGCGTGATGGGGCCACACTGCTGCCAGGTGGTTCACAGGGCCTCCAAACTCCGGAGGAAGAGACTGGCACCTGTCTTCTCAGTTATAAAACGTCAACACCTAAAGTCATCAGATAGTAAATTGTGGCAAAGTGGGCAGAACAATACGTATTCCAGAAAGATGTGTTGTTGGGTGTTTTTCTCCCTTGTATAGATGAATATGGTCCAGAATTACAAAAGATAAAGTGTCCTGAAGGAGACAAATGGAACTTAGGGATAACTAATGAGTGACAGGTAGTAAGAAACAAGATAAATCTCTGGGGAGTGGGCTCCTACATAGTTTTTAAAAATTATTATTATTTTTTACTTGTTCTCATGTAATTGTTGAAGGCTTTGCAATAGTACTTCTATAATCCGAATTTTTTTAAATCTCCCCTTTTAAAAGAAAAGAGGTTATGAGGTGCCTGGGTGGCTCAGTTGGTTGAGCATCTGACTTCAGCTCAGGTCATGATCTCTCAGTTTGTGAGTTCAGGTTCTACATCGGGCTCTGTGCTGACAGCTCAGAGCCTGGAGCCTGCTTCGGATTCTGTGTCTCCCTCTCTCTCTGTCCCTTCTTTGCTTATGTTCTGTCTCTCTCTGTCTCTAGAAAATGAATAGACATCTTTAAAAATGTTTCAAAGAAAAGAGGTTAGAGATGGTCTAGCTCTTATTGCTTTTGGATCACCTTCTTGCAAAGTAACCCCTTACACGTTCCAGCACCTAGAACGAGGGGTGGAAGGTGCTCTCACGTCTTACACACGGAGTCCGGCAGATTGTGTCCTTGCTGCTCCCTTTCATCTTTGTGGTTCACCTATTTTCCTCCTTGTCTCAGAAGGAACTGGAGGAGTTTTGCAAAAGCAGAAAGGACTCGAAAGTCAGAGGCAGTAAGACAAAAGCTAGGGACAGCAGGCAGGAATGAAGCAAAACCACACAGCTCCATTGTGTACCGCCTTTGGGTTTGATCTGGCCATTCCAGCAGCCAGCCAGAGAATCTTCCAGGATCCTCAATTCATGATGTCTGTAGGAAGGAATTATGTCCCTCAGCCAAGAGAGGTATGCTTACTCGTGTCAGGACCGAGCTACTTTCTCCCAGAGGTTTCCGCAAAGGGGATATTGAGATGTAATGAATGAGGTTATCTTAAATGACGAGTTCCATGGGGCCGATTCACGAACAACTTTCTGTAGACTGAGGCTTTCACAGCCAGTGCCGGGAAACCTAAGTGATGTGCCGTCAGCGCCCTGCTCTCTGCTGAATCGGTTGGCCCAGATATGGTTTCACATACTGGGAATAGTCGATGGCTTATATATTTTCTCTACGATTCTCCCTGGATATTGTTTCTTTCAAGCAAACTCTTGATAAATACTGCATGGTGGTGACTGAGGGACTGCTTCTAGGGGGTGCAGGCCCTGAATCCTGAAATAGGCAATGTATCCGACAGCAGTTCGCATCTGTTTGTGAAAATAAGAAGTCTGGTGAGAGTGTCAACCTCGTGTTTACCATAGACCTGAGCCAAAGGTGTGCCACAGACTGTCCCCAGGGACGGCATTGTTTTCCACCTGCTTCACACGGGTTCAGGTGGTCAGGCAGAGCATCGCACCTGCGCCCCACATAGTGGGGACAAAGCCATGTTACCTTGCAGGGCTTCTAGAACACAATCGGCCACGTTGCCACCCCAGGAAAAGTAAAACTCTCAACACAGACTTTCTGGTGTGAGCGTTGCCATATTCTGGTACTTTTCAGGAATAAGCAGTTTGCATACTGAACAAGCTGACTTGTATGAGATTTTAGGTAAACCAGATAAGAACTGGAGACTACCTACAAAAAATAATGACTTGAGAAGGTGACTTACATCAGGGCTCAGCAAACATTTTTTTCTTTTTTGGAAGGGCCAAAGGGGTAATATTTCGGCTCTGCAGGCCATACAGTGTCTCTCAGAATTATTTGAGTTTACCATTCCCGCACGAAAGAGTCCTACATGGTATGTAAATGAATTATGTAGCTGGACTCCAATAAAACTTTATTTCTGAAATGGGCGGCAGGTCTAATCTGATCCCCAGGCCATCGTCTGCCAACTTTGGATCTAAGTCATTCTTTCTGGCAATAACTACCAATGCAAGACCAAGGTTCCCATCATGTAATTCCTAATTTAATAATCTAATAAAATAATGAATATAAACAAATTCATCCAGTTATAGAGTGAATGATCACCCCTCCTCCTCTCTCTGTATGAGTGAAAAAGCAAGTAGACAAGTTATCTAGTTGTAGACCCAGAGCAGAAGCCAACGAGACAAAATTTAAACCAACTCATTCAGTTGGAGGTTTTTACCAAGCCCGATAGTAATAGTGCAGTAGGGTTTTTATATTTTCATCCAAACCAAGAACATATGTGAAACTCCAAAGCCTGATCCTTAACTGATTAACTGTCCATGAGCCCATCAAATCCCTATGTAGTCTATCAGTTTTGTTTATGGATTTCCTCACAGAACAGGAAGACATATCCCAGATGTCGAGATGGACTGGCCAAGAGTAGCATCCACCATCCTTCCTGGGAACCGTGGGTCTGGGGAAATCCTACTCTACAGCTGATCGAGTGAGAAGCCGGCTTATCCTTTGGGTAAAGTGTCCAGGAAAGGGCTAGACGTATAATGTGGGGTGACAAAGAGCTGCCCTTCTGGAAGAGGGGATCACTTTCCGCCTGGTCCAGGCAGGTGGATCTTACTGGGGGCTCATGGAGGTCAAGCAGCTAGTGAGGGGCAGGGTCCATCCTACAGAATGGTCCTTACACAGCCCTGGAAGCAGACCCCTTTCCCAAATGCTCCAATTCTAGGCTCTTTGCAAAACCCAGGTGTCCAAGGAGGATTCCTTGCCAGACTAACTAAAAAGGAGTCCAGGTGAAACATCAGGGCAGTTACGTGCATTTAGAAAGACAGGTGGGTGCCTCTTGTCATTCGGGATTTAAGCGTCCCTGGGCCAGGTTGGACCAACTTGTCTGACAAGATACGTCAGCAAGCCTCTAGGTTTGTTAACTGTGTGTTTGCTGGTCCATCAGTTTGTTTTGTTCTTAAGGTGAAGAACTTTAAACTTAACTTTAGGGGTGCCTGGCTGGCTCAGTTGGTAGATCAAGTGTCTTTTGAGCTCAGGGGTCATGAGTTAGAGCCCCATATTGGGTGTGGACATCACTTAAAAATAAAATCTTCAGGAGCCTGGGTGGCTCAGTTGGCTAAGCATCCGACTTCGACTTAGGTCATGATCTTGCGGTTCATGAGTTTGAGCCCCGCGTCAGGCTCTGTGCTGACAGCTCTGAGCCTGGAGCCTGCTTCGGATTCTGTGTCTCCCTCTTTCTCTGCCCCTCCCCTGCTCTGTCTCTCCCTCTCTCAAAAACAGATAAGGATTAAAAATAAATAAAAATAAACAAATAAAATCTTCAGGGGCACCTGTGGCTCAGTGAGTTGAGCATCCAACTCATGGTTTCAGCTCAGGTCACAGTTGGCTCTGCATTGAGAGTGTGGAGCCTACTTGGGATTCTCTCCCTCTCTCTTTGCTCCTCCCCCACACGCTCTGTTACTCTCCAAATAAATAAATAAATAAGCCTAAAATTTTTTTATCTTAAAAAAATAAAATAAAATAAACTTTAAATATAAAAATGCACAAGATCTCTCTAAGAAAGACAACAAATATTTACTAAGGCACATAATAAAGGATTTAAATAAATGGGAGACATAGACCATGTCCCCGAGTGGGAAGATTTTCAATGATCCCCCAAATTAATCTATAAATATAATAATGTAATTCTAAGCCAAAACCTAAATTTGTTCATCTCACAAAGTAGCAAAAAGCCTCTAGAACCATAAATGTGCGAAACAATAAGTTACACACACATGTGAAAATACAGATGGCCGTTCACACTACTGGATCTTTAGATAACTTAAAGGCAAAATAAAAATGCTGTGGTTCAGACAGTGCCAGCGGGAGCAGAAAGAATAAACAGCATGGAATGGTGGGTGATGAATGGGGGGCGACGGGGAAGGCACTGAGACTCAAATACTTGTTGGAAAGAAGCCCGCTGTACTTAGGTGCACAGCACAGGGACCTGGGGCCTCCAGCAGGGGCTTTCAGAAGCACCCGGCGGGGGTCCAAGTCCCCAAGAGATGTCCTCGGGCCACAGATCCCAGGGACAGCAGCCCCCAGCAGGCTGGCTTCAACCATCCGGCTTAGCTGTCCTTTCTCTTTCCTATTCAACTGCTGCTTAATATTTTATAGGATCGATTCCCAGTCGCAGCCTTGACTTCTCCGTTGTTCCTCTACTATCAAAACACTCTCAAAACTACGGAGTCATTTCTGGATGTGTTCATCCTGCAGACCTCTGTCTGCCCCATGGCCCACCCTCCCTCGCTATCATTGATCTAAATAGCCTATTCGCTACACCAGGCGGCTGCCTCCTCTGGCAATTATTCGGTATAGGATTAAGACGGATTTGCATTAAAGTGAGGGAAGTCTGCCTTGGACTCAATAGTTAACCACTTTAAAATAAATTAAATTCTTATCTCACGACATAACATAATAAATTCCATGTATATGGAAGATTAAAATTGCCAAAAGGGAAACCGGAAAAGAACAAGAGAAACAATATTTGCGCCCTCCGGGAACGGGATTTTGAGCGCACCCCAGCACCAGGGCTGCTCCGCTCAGCAATTGCTTGCTGAATTGTAAGTTAATAAGTTGCCAGAGAGACAAAACATGGAGCAAAATACAGATAAAGTTTGCGTTCGAATTTGGGATACGTGTGAGTCAAATAAAATTAAATGAGAGGACAACTATTTTTAAAAAATGGGGAAATGTTATGTGAGGTGGGTGTGGGATTGATATCCTTTACAGGTAGAATTCTTAAAAATGTAGTAAGTGGTCAAGAATAAGTTAATCATCCTAATGGGGAAGAAAAGAGGCAAAAAAAAAAAAAACTATCAAACATAGAGCAAACATACTTCCCCTGTTGGACATAGGTGAATTTAAATTGATTTAAAAAGTGATTAATCTCGGGGCACCTGGGTAGTTCAGTCCGTTGAGCATCCGACTTCAGCTCAGGTCATGATCCTGTGGTCCGTGAGTTCCAGCCCTGCATCAGGCTCTGTGTTGACAGCTTGGAGCCTGGAGCTTGCTTCCGATTCTGTGTCTTCTCTCTCTGATCCTTCCCACTCGTGCTCTGTCTCACTCTGTCTTTCAAAATATAAAAATAAAATGTAAAAAAAAATTAAAAATAAATAAACATTAAAAATTTTTTAATGTTTACTCTCTCCAGTAATCACTGAAATGTAATGTTTCGATTTGGCAAAAACCACTCACTCCCCACCCAAAAAGAAAAGGCTCTAGCCAAGGGTACTCAGCGCGAGAGGACATGCACACTCCCACTCTCATTCAGAACCGAAAGAAGTATCAATCAGCACAGAATTTCCAAGAAGAAATTAAACCAAAAATTTTAAACGTTGCATGCTCCCTCTCACCTGGGAATTCTGAGTCTAGAAATTTTCCCTGGGGAAACTAATCAAGGTCATGCACAGAGTTCTGCCTGCAGAGATCGAAAGTATTGTTTATAACACCACTGAAATGGAATCCACTTGAATATGACCATAGGGAAATGGTTTTAAAAAAACAAAACTACCAGCAACGATAAGGGTGCATCCCTGGGCTGACTGCCTACTTACCATCTACAGTCATCAAGGGATCCTTCATGATTGACTTTGACAAATAATCTAAGTAGTGTGTTTCACTGAGAAATCACAACAGTTTGTGCAACATTGTCCTGTTTTTCTGGGAGAAAAAAATACACATCTTTCTTTAGTTTGTTTTCATTTTCTAGGCTTTCAACAATCACAGGCATCAATTACATAGTTTTTAAATAATCAAAGGTGGTAACGACCGGAGCTGTTTTCAGAGGTGAGACCGAGATCCTCCCAGGGACTTGGGGAGCCTGTTAAGTGAGCACATGAAGGCACTGCCCTCTTCCAGGTCCCCTGATGCCCTCTGCTTTATCGCCCTTGACGGGATGTCTCAGCACGCCGTGGCATCAGACGCTGGCATGTCTGTTGCCAAGGCTAGTCATTTATTTAAGATGTTCCTTGCAGAAGGCCTTCCCTACACAGGAGGAAGAGAAGCGGTGTGTGAATTTCTCATAAACAAACCAAAGCTATGTTTCCTAGCAAGGGAGTTGAACTCCGATGGTGGTAGACGTTTCTCCACCTACCAAGAGCACCTGCTTCATGATGCAATTGGATGGGGCAAATGGCGAACTTCTTAATTGTCCTTTCTTCCCCGTTGGGGATATCGGCTGATGGCTGTTCTTTTACTGTGGTGATCATACGGTCAGGATTCCTGGGAGACTAATAAAGCCTTCCCAGTTATCTTAGAAACTGATTTGAGCAGCATGTGGCCATGACAAGACCAACTGTGAAGCGTCAGTGAACGGTTGAGCAGCTCAGGTCTGGTTACTGAGGGTTAAGGTGGTGGCTATGCAGTCGAATGTATGGATTCACATTGGCCAACAACCGTGGGATCTGGCAAGTTACTGCTGCTCAGTTTTCCCACCCCTCACATGGAGACAATACTAATTCTTACCTCTTATCCACAGGCTTCCCCATTGTACACACCCCAATTCTCAGCACACCGTAATTTCCAGAGTCTTCCCTGAGTATTATCAAAGGGACCCCACATCCTTCTCCACTGAGCACATGGTACCTGCAAATGGGTGTTTTGGTGCAGGTGCAGGTGGCCTTTCTGGAAAAAGTAGGGGGACAAGATGCCGTATCTGTCCTCCTCTGCCCTTCCTCGCATTTCATTTAGAGCCCCAGACATCTTCTCTGGGACCTGAGAGATTGTGTGAGCATGGACAGTAGATTCAGGTTGTGGTCACCCTCACAGTAGAGCTCCGCCTTGTCTGCTCCCGACAAATCCTCAAACCAACCAGCAGCAGGAATGAGTCCCCCGACAAAGAAATGGAACCAAGCACTTATTACCACCTCTCCTTACATCCTCTGCGTGGCCCTTTGCTTGTTAGACACGAGGACCATAAATTATGGACACTTCAGTCTGGAAGGAATCTCGGAGTTGATTCAACTCCTCTAACCTCCTACCTGCCATCCACAGTCGCCCCCTGTCTTTGTCCCTCCACTGTAACAAATTGGCATTGACTGAGTGGCTTACAGGCAACAGAGATTGGTTTCTCACTATTATGGAAGCTGGGAGTCCAAGACCAAGGACGGCATGATTGGGTCCCTGTGCAAGCCCCCTCCCAGGGTGCAGGCAGTCAACTTCCCCTTGTAACATCACCTGGCAGAAAGGGGGCTAAGGGCTCCCTGGGGTCGCTCTTGTATGTCACCAATCCCATTCATGAGAGTGCCACCTTCATGACCTAAGTACCTTCCAAAAATCCTTCTTCTTTATACCATCTCCCTGGGGTTTAAGATTACAACAAGTGAATTTTGAGGGGACACAAATATTTAGTACCAAATATGTCTGAACTGATTTCCCATCCTCTTTCTAGTGTTTCCCACTGAGCAATCCTTAGGAAATGAGGCCTTTATCAGATCACCCTCCTGTCTGGGAATCAACAGCCTTTCAGGATAAAGTTGGAGTCTTTCATCTGTCATTAAAAACAGCCGTGACCTAACCTCATTCCACCCCCCCTGTATCTCTGCCTTCTCTAGCACTCACCTTCCACCTACTCTGAATCATCTGTTCTGCTAGCTCCTCTCCCACGCTTTGGCCTTGACCTTCCTTTACATGTAAGAATACAGCCCTCTTCTGATTTCCCATCCTTCAGTCCAAAACTGGCATCTCTTTTATATCCTCATTCAAGATTGACCTTCTTTATGAAGCCTTCCCCAATTATACTCTATGAAAATCTTCAAGATGTTTTATGTACCCTCTGCAATCATATATACATCTATTTATTATCTCACTCAAAAACATTGGATGTCTACTGTGTGCAACAAAGATTGTGTCAGATCTACCTTCATATCTTCCCATGTGCCTAGCATAGTGGAATCATGTATTTATCCAACTGATGGTTATTGAGTGTAAGTTTGTCAATTTACAAAATACAAAGATGAATGATCCAGCACTTGCCATCATGAAGTCCCACTGTGTTAGAAGAGACAACAAGGCGGGTGCCTGAGTGGCTCAGTCAGTTAAGCATCCAGCTTTGGCTCAGGTCATGATCTCATGATTCATGGGTTCAAGCCCCGCATCGGGCTCTGTGCTAATAGCTCAGAGCCTGGAGCCTGTTTCAGATTCTGTGTCTCCCTCTCTCTCTGACCCTCCCCTGCTTGTGCTGTCTCTCTCTGTTTCTCAAAAATTAATTTAAAAAACATAAAAAATTAAAAAAAAAGAGAGAGACAAGAAGGCATGTACCTATGTCATGATAACAAAATGTATAAAGCAGTAAATGTTCCCCCTAAGAAATTACAGAGAATAAGAGAGTTCACAGGGTGTACAGATCACTGGCAGCTAAGGGGGTAGCAAGGTCATCTTTCAGTTGACCATGAAGGACGAATAAGAACAGAACAAATGGCCAAATGGGAGAAAAGATCAGAATGTAAGGAAAGGAAATGATGCAGATGGAAGCCAGCAGAAAGGCCAGCAAGAGGCTATGTGCTGGGACTGCTCCAAGAAGGTCATGGGCAGGAAAGCAGGCATGAGCATGTTCACTGTTCAATGGAGGGTCATGCCCATTGCCTGCACACAGTGCTCTGCATGACGGTCCCCAGAAAGTGAGCACTCCCTTCCTGAACGCCCTATCTCCTGGGTCTCCAGCAGTGGGGCTGGCTTCTGCTGAGCTGTATGTTCCGAATGGATGGTGGCCTTTTGGGCCACCAAGAAGGGCTGCATTGGAAAGCCAAAGATGGCCATCAATGGGCAAGGGCTGCCTTTCTCTGGCCTGAGTCAGGGACGGCCTTCCTAGAGGTGCATGGGACAGGTGTAAGAATGAGCCCTATAGATCAGGAATTGTATGAGATTCTCTCCCAAGTATCAGCCCTGTGTGACCAGTTTGTATATCCAAAGAACTGAGATCCCCCTTGGAGCTCAGTCCTGCTCTGGTGTTGCAGAAGGGTCTCTATTTGTAGGTTCTAGCAAAATGACAGTATAGGGTAGAGCTCAAGACTGCTGTGTTTGGAGTCCCTACATGTGAATTTTAATCCAGGTTCAAATTACTTTCTGTGCGATCTTGGGCAACTCGGTGTCATCTATAAAATGTGAATGATCTGGACCCGTGGGTGGCTCAGTCGATTAAGCGTCCAACTTCAGCTCAGGTCACGATCTCATGGTTCATGAGTTCGAGCCCCACATTGGGCTCTGTGCTGACAGCTCAGAGCCTGGAGACGGCTTTGGATTCTGTGTCTCCCTCTTTCTCTCCACCCCTTCGCTGCTCACACTCTGTCTCTCAGAAATAAATAAACATTTAAAAAAATGTTTAAAATGTGAATGACCTCACAGGATTTCTGTGAGGTCTCAATGACTTGTAAATTACTTAGCACAGTAAGTGTATGACAGAATGCATGGTAACTGATAATAAAAAAGATGACTGTCTTTGCTCAGACACAGAAAAACTCCATTTACGCTGAGATAGCAATGCACATGGTTTCTTAGGCCGGGCACCAAGTTGAGAGCATCCTCCAACTGGTATTGCAATGTGAAGAACAAATGTGAAGGTTACAAATGGATCCAGATCTCTCTCTCTCCCTCTCTCTCTCTGTCTCTCTGTCTCTCTCTCTCTCTCACACACACACACACACACACACACACACACACACACGCATGCACACACACAAATTCACTTCTTAAAGAAAACTATGAAACTATGTCACATACACTCATAGCTCATAGTAGTTACAGAATAGATGCAGATCCTCTGGCAACCTACTTTTTTCATTTGGGATATTTTGGGGTTTCCCAAAAGACCGCCTGCCCTCTAAATATCAATCATCTTTCTGTTCTACTTATTCTAACTGGGGTCTCCTTTTGCAATATTGAGCTACTGCGTGTCACCTGGTAGATGTGTTGGGAGCCTAGATCAAGGTCTGTTGTAGGGCAATTGTAGAATGGGGTGCCTGGGAGTGGGGGTGAGGAGAGTCTGGAATTTGCCATAGACTTTCACCACATCCCCTTTTCCAAGGGAACATCAAAGGTCCCACCTGACATGCCAGCTTGGACAAAGCCATCCACCATCTCCTAGATCCCTCTCATCGCACACCTGGAAGTCTTACCCCATACCATTACCAGGTAGTTCCAGGGCATTTCAAGGTTGATTTCCCATGGGTATGATTTTTTTTAATATTTATTCATTTATTTTGAGCAGAGGGGGAGGGGCAGAGAGAGAGGGAGAGAGAGGATCCCAAGCAGGCTTTGCATTGTCAGTGTAGAGCCTGATGCAGGGCTTGATCTTACGAACTGTGAGATCATGACCTGAGCCCACATCAAGAGTCCAGAAGTAGGATGCTTAACTGACTGAGCCACTCAGGCACCCCTCTGTGCATATGATTTAAATCGCGCTCAGGGATTTGCGTCAGTCCTTACTGCCTAGAGGCTGATAAGTCCCCTGGAAGGAACAGAAGGGCTGGTAAATCCTCCTTTTGTGGTGATTACAATAACCCTTTAGCAGAAGAAACAGCCCGGTGCCTCCAGGCTCATGGGAGCCCAAGCTGTCCCAAAGAAGTGGATCACAGCAGGTGGCAGGCAGCTCTCCCAGGGAAACCTCAAGTTTGTCTTTTTAAGTGAATCTGGCACAGGACACACTGTTTGCCTGTGTGGGCATGACAACCCAGGCAGACTTGAAAATTGAAATCCTTGCCAGGAGTGGGGAAGCAGAGCATACCCACTAGGGAGGTGCTTACACAAAGCCAGACTCCCAGGGGGTAGGACCCAGGGGACCCTGAGTCTAAGCCTCTAAAGTAAGAGAAGACCGAGGTGTACAGGAGGAGGGGGAAATGGACAGGACACGAGAATGGATGACCTCACAACATCATTGGCAGTGAACCAGTCACCTTGGGAAGAGTCCTGCCTTCTGACACCAGGAATCACAGACACCAGGATCAAAAGGTGGGGGGGGGGGTGTCACAGTAGAAGGTCAACTAATCCTCAAGACACAGTGAAAGTGTGGGCTGGATTTGAGCTGGGAAAGGAGGGGTACCTTACTCTTCCAACACACACTTATACTCAGACACATCTAAAATATTACAACCCACAAGCCTGGCTATGGGCCCAGAAGATCTGCCACTCTGAGCATGAAGAGGGTGAAGAATAAGAACCTAGAAAGTGGGACAGGCAATCAAGTATCATCACCATGGCCTCTTGCCCATTTCTTCTGCCTCAAGACTTTATTCATTTACTCATTCAGTCATCATTCACAAACTTGTTCCCATGCCTCCAAGGAGCCCAGCCTGGGGAATATTTCCTTAAGGTAAACATGAAAGAAATGTGATTGATCACCACCTCCAGAAATGTTCAATGTATTCATTAATAGTTGGGGAGAAGGGCCTCACAGGCAAAAGTTTTGAATCATCTCTGAAAGAGTGAATGAAGGAGAGAGAAACAAAAAGACAAATTTATATGCGATTAGACACTGAAAGCAAATGGCAGGAGAAAATAAATGATCAGTTATCAGAAGGGCAAGGACATCCTTGTGCACTGAATGGCCTGGGGATGACTTTATGAAGGCAAAGCTGGAGTTTTATCTTCAAGGATTGGAAGGGTTTTGAGGGGGAAGTAAGGAGAAGAACGAACCAGGTGGAAGATGCCCCCAAGCAAAGCACTGAGGTGGTGATGGGCACTGGGAACAGCAGAGGACAACCAGTACACACAGGTGCTGGCGTTTTGAATGAGGTGAGCCAAGCCTAGACCATGTCCAGCTTTGAAAATGTGGTAACATTGACAGATGATGGTCTTGATTCCAGCTGCTGAAGTAATCACCTAGCATGCTTTTGAAGTGCTGATTCCTGGGGCTGGTCTCTCAGATCACCTAAATTATAATTAGGGGCTGGGGGAAGGTCCCAGAAGTTTTTAATGAGTTCCTTAGGTAATTCTTCAGTAGACTCATTCAAAAATCTTTGGCCTTAGGCATCTAAGTTTTAACCTCTTGGTAGTTTATAGTATTTGCAAGCTAAAAGCTAGGACGAAATTAGCATTTAAGGAAGACTAATCTGAAGGTGTCTGAATGGCTCTGTTGGTTGGGCGTCTGACTCTTGAGTTCAGCTCAGGTCATCATCTCATGGTTCATGAGATTGGGCTCTGCACTGACAGCATGGAGGCTGCTTGGGATTCTTCTCTCTCTGTCTGTCAAAACAAATACATAAACATTTTTAAAAAACTTAAAAAAAAAGACTAATGTGGCTGGAGTGTGCAAGATAGACGCACAAGAGCGGAGACTGGAGGCAGAGAGGAATTCTGGACATTTATCATGGCAATTCCAGAATGTGGCGATGGAGCATAAGAGTTGAGAATCTAGAACCAATAGGCATATTAGCTCTTAGTTCTGTCTCAAGCTCCCCATTGATGGAGACATCATTTACGTCTTTGGGAATTATCTCCCACAACCTTCCCATGACTCGCTGTGACAGAAATTGCTTCTGCTGTATCTGTCACCAGGATGTCCAATACCTCATCACTTTCCCCTTTCCCTCACTCCCCCTCCAGACACACATGAGCAAACGCACGGGCTCGTAAGCGCATGAGCACACATACCCTCCCGTAGCTCATCAGCTCCACAGCCGTTAAACCAGACCCCAGTGTGAGGACACTCACTGTCAGCTTCAGCACCTTCACGGCTGCAGAGGTGAAGGTGGACGTTCCGATTCTAAGAAATCTGTTAACTGCTGGTGCTTCACATGCTCTCAGTGGGCAGAAGGCCCCACCCTGCTTCTCTGCTTCCTTCAAGCAGCCTTGGCACTCAAATGGAAATTATTTTGTCACTTTAAAGTCATGTCAGCCCATCGATCGATGAGTCCTGAGCGCTAATTAATTGTTATGTTATCCAGCTCTATCCATCAGGAGGCTGACGGCCCTGGCTGGGCACTGTGCCAAGACCCAGGACTCCCTGAAGGGACAGGGGGAGGGGGAGACAGGCAATTGAGGGAGTGGAGGTGTGATATGTTGATAAGTCCAGGGAGAGACAGGATGCCAAATCTAGCAGCCCGTTTGCACATCACCGTGGAGAGGAGCTCCAGACACAATCCTGGGATTGTTAGCCTTCCTAGTCCTTGTACATCACAGTCTCTGCCTTTCTCCCTTTCACATCCACACCTGCCTGCCCACATACCCCAAAACCCCATGCATTACCTAGAACACCATCTGCCCAAACGCCCATAGACCATCTTCAGAATGAACCACTGACAGTAGCTTTTGTCAGAGTGAGATAATAAGTTTGCACAGGACAGTTTTTCCATTTGACCCTCTGCATCGACTCCTTACCCTACTCAGTCTCCTGGCTGCAAAATGTTGTGGATTGCTTTGTGGATGATAGTTGGCTCTGGTAAATGGGGAATTCTGGAAAGAAAAAGGAATGGGGCACCTATTTCTTAGGCTACCTCGTGGCACATTCACAGGAGTCTGGCTTTAACCCTCAACTGAAGAGCAGGGAGCCCTATCCACACAGCTCCCTCCCCTCTTGGGTTCCAGCAGCCACTTCCTTCTTTCAACAGCCCAGTTTGAATAAGGCCCCCGACTCTTACGAGTCTCCGGGCACTGCACTATTCCTTATGGGCTCCCTACATTCTGCTCCCACCTTTGAAAATAGTCCCTTGATTAAAGTCCCCCTAACACACCCAATTGGATGTGTATCTGTTTCCTGTCTGCACCCTAACTGTGTTAGGTGGAAAAAAATTCTCCATGTCAAGTAAATGGATAATTTATGACTTGACTTCTCATCCCCCCCTTTTCTTTTAAACTTATTTTTTTTGAGAGACAGAGAGAGACAGAGAACACAAAGGATGGTGAGAGAGAGGGAGATACAGAATCTGAAGACAGACTCCAAGCTCTGAACTAGCTGTCAGCACAGAGCCTGACACAGGGCTTGAACCCATGAACCGTGAGATCATGACCTGAGCTGAAGTCAGACGCTTACCTGACTGAACCACCTGGGAGCCCCTCTCATCCCCCCTTTAACATGGCTCGTGAATATCCAAGAGGAAAGAAAGATACAGTATGTAGAATCCAAAGCTTCTTGGATCCAGAGCCACTCTCCATCCTCTCCCCACCCCAGAATTCAGAGTAAGTATGTAAGGGAAGCCGGATATACACTGACAACCAAGTGCAGACAGCGTAGAGGAGCAGAGGCACCAGAAAGTGCACAGCTCCGTGGACCTCTGCCGGAAAACACAAGAGACCTTGTTAACACACAAGCTTTCAGATAATGATGTGTCAGGAAAAAATACAACCTAAGACCTAGTCCTTTCTCTGCTACCAATTTCCTGATGTTGGACAGATCCCTTCACTTTACTGGGCCTCTTTTTTCACCTATAAAATGAAGTAGCTGAACTTGATCAGTAGATTTTAAACTTATAAACACTGGAACTGTTTGCTCAAATAATATCGCAGGTAGAAGACCGATATGGAAAACAGGCAGAAACCAAGCTGCTCTGGGTGAGGCAAGGGTTGGGGGTAGGGGCATGGGGAGGGGGTAAGCAGTGTTAAAACACCATCCACTAGACTCTATTCTTAAGGCCCTTGCGGAACCTCCAAAGAGTCCGCAAGATTTCCTGGAGCCAGGTTTGGAAAGACTGTTCTAGAGGCAAAGCCTCTAGTGTCTGCTTTGATGTGAGCACAAGGTGGCCTCCACAGGGGGTCACTGCTGCTCCCTCCCCACCCCAAAGGATGTAGAGGGGGCCTTTGAGCTTGCACTTAAGGCAAGCTGGCAAAAAGCCCCATGTAGAACCTTTCTCTTTGTTTCTGAAAATATGTCAGTTTATAGCAGCAAGCGATTCCCTTTATTTCAGGGTAGAGAAACTTAGAAGCCCATTAGGTGTCCTCTATACCAAATGACTTTTCTCAGCCAATATTCTAACTACTAAAATGTGCGAGTGAGTATGACATCGATACACAGATCTCATTCTGCCTAGATACAAAATGTTTGGCCTAAAATGTATTGTGGGTTTTACTGATACCAAAAGGCTTGAAAACACCTTTAGGCGCCCCAGAGACTAAGGACCCAGCCAGACACTCCCTCCTTCCTGATCTGCCCCCACCATCCCTTTTGCTGACTACTGAGGTCTCCAGGCTACCCGAAGACTCCACCAGTCTGGCGGAGAAACAGGGAACTGGGGAGGGTACCTGGGTGAAGCTGGCCATGGCCCAGTGAGAAGGCTAGCGAATCCTATCCCCATATGGTAACTGCAAAGCTGCACAAAATTGATCAAAACAGTCACTTCAGTATTCTGGACAATTAACCAAAAAGCTTGCAATGTCTGAGAAGCATTCATGCTTGAAAACCTTCTGCATTTAAGGCAGGAGTGGAGAATTGATGACGCTCTTGGGGCTTCTCCCAGCCTCCCCCCAGATCATTCCGCACAGGGGTTCTGCCCCAACAGGGCAGGCTGAGTATTGGTAGCTGAGCTCCCATGTTGGATGACAGCCCCGCCTCTCACGACATACAGAGGAAAACCAGGCAATTAATGGCTGACTTCTCATTTAAGGCAATGCAAACCAATCATAGTTGGGAAGACCCATTCGAAGTCCTGAGGGTACCTGTCAGCCAAGAATTCTGTTACAGCAAAATTAATGTCCTTTTTTAAAAAGTTTATTTATTTTGAGAGAGAGAAAGTACAAATAGAAGAAGGGCAGAGAGAGAGGGAGAGAAAATCCAATCAGGTTCCACACCATCAGCACACAGCCCGGTGCAGGGCTCAAACCCACGAAGCTGTGAGATCATGACCTGAGCCAAAACCAAGAGTTGGATGTTTAACTGACTGAGCCATCAAGGTGCCCCAAGCAAAATTAACCTTCAAAAGTAAAGATGCAATAAGGACATTTTCAAGTAAACAAAGGCTGATAGCAGACCTAATTGACAAGAAGCACTAAGGAAGCTTCACAGGCTGAAAAAAAAAAAAATGTACACCAGACAGTAACTCAAATTCACAGGGAGAAATGAAGAACACCAGAAATGATAAGTATGTGATCAATGTGAGAAACTCTATTTGCTCTCGTGTCCTCACTCAACTTTTTAAAAAGACATAACATTATATATCAATAACTTTAATACTGATCATGGGATATAATGTATGGATCTTCTGTTCCCCTCTCTCTGCCCCTCCCCCACTTGTGTTCTCCCAAAAATAAATAAATATTTAAAAGAAGAGAAAAAATTGATAAATTGGGCTTCAGCAAAATTGTTCCGCAAAAGACCCTGTTAAAAGAAGGAGAAGACGAGCTACAGTAGGGGAGGAAATATTTACAAACCATATCTCTTACAAGTAACTATTATCTAGGCTATAAAAAGAACTCTCGACATTTAATAGGAAAAATGCAAACAATCTGATTAGAAAGTGGGCAAAAGTAATCAAGAAACATTTCATCGAAGAAGATATACAGATGAAAAATAAGCACAATGAAAAGATGTTTAACATCATTAGCCATTAGGGAAATACAAACTATAGCCACAGCAAGGTATCACTGCATAGCTATCAGAGCTAACTAAAAACGTCTAAAATAAAAAATAATGAGAACACCAAATGCTCATGAAGATGTGGAGAAACTGGATGACTCATTCGTTGCTGGTGGGAATGTAAAATGGTACAGCCCCTCCAGAAGACAGTTTGGCAGAGTCTTTGAAATATTAAACATATAACAATCACATAATCCAATGCTCAGGAGCAAAATCCTAAGCATTTATCGTAGAAAATGAACACACATTGACACATAAAACCTGCAAATGAATGTTTATAGCAACTCTATTCGAAATATCACAAAACTGAGGATGGCCCAGATGTCCTTCAAAAACATGAATAAATTGTGGTACACTTAGATCATGGAATATTTACTACTCAGCAATAAAAAGTAATTAACTATTGATACATGCAACAACCTGGTGCATCTCCGGTGAATTACGCTTGATGAAAGAATCTAATCCAAAGGTTGTATACTGTATGATTCCATTTACATAACACTCTTGAAACCATAAAAGTATAGAAGTGATGGACAGATTAATGGTGGCCAGGGGTTAACGAGGGAGTGGATGTAGGAAGGAAATGGGTGTGGCTATAAAAGGGGCACCGGAAGAATCCAGCTGGTGGTGGAAGTGTTCCATACCTTGACTGCATTCATCTCAATATGCTGGTTTTGATAGAGTCTGTAGTTTTGTAAAGTGTTACCACTGGGAGAGCTGGTCAAAGGATATACAAGATATCTGTATTCTTTCTTTGAGTTGCATGAAAGCAACTCAAAGAAATTTGTTTCATTGTAGAAAATAATACAATAAAGGCAACATTCATTTTGCTTATAAATCTGTGATCGGAGCAAGGCTCCGTGGGTATAGTTTGTCTCTGCTCTGCTCTGCTCTGCTCTGCTTGTTTTGGCTTGGGTGGCTAGAAGGCTGGGGGGCTGGGATCATCTGAAGTCTTCCTCACTGGAAGTTGATGCTGGTTGTTGACAGATATCTTAGCTGGAGCTGCCAGCCCTTACCTGTAGCCTTTGCAGGTGGCTTGGACTCCCTTACAACATGGGGACTGTGTTCCAAGGTTGAGTGTGCCTCCAGAGAGCCAGGCGAAAGACATATGGACTTCTGCAACCCAGTAAATGTGGAAGTCATACAGCATTCCTTCTGCCGCAATATGACCACTGAGGCAGTCACAAAGGCCCTCCAGTTTCAAGGAGAAGGAGAGGCTGCTCCCTCTAATGTTCTGGGAGAGGATGGGGACTAGAACTATAAGTGTGGCTGTTTTTTAAAGTATCATGTGCCACAGTCTCTCAAGGCTGACCTTCTCGCTTCCAAATCTACAAGACTGCCCATAGCTACATAGTTTATATGCCATGGGCCCAACCATGCAGAGAGACCAAACCTCTCTTAAAATGATTCCCAATGTCTGGAAAAGGAGCTCTAAAGGGCCCAGGTTGAGTCATGTATTCACACCTGGTCAAATCAACCATGACCTAGAGTCTGGGCTGAGTGAAGGGGAGCAGGGTCATGTCACATACAACTAGAGCTAGGAGGTGGGGGGGGGGGCACAATAGAAGGGAGCACACTTCTGAGTAGGAGGAGGACTTGCTTCTAGCAATCGAGGCAACCCAGAAAATGCCAAAGCACATAAGGTAGATTTTCTTTTTGGAAAACTGTATGTTCTGTCAAGAGACAGGACGTAAAACAACATGACACAGAAAGGTTAGATATAAAAGGATAGGCAAAGTTTATCAGGCAAATGCAAACAAAAGAAAAGCTGGGTTGGCAATATAAATATCAGATCAAGAGGACTTAAAGACAAAAAAGGGCATTAAATAGGACAGAAAGGGTTATTTAGTGTTGATAAACAGGGCGGCTGCAAGGAAGACATGAGCACCAGGAGCTTTTTGTGCTGGATAATGTGGCTATGAAATACAGAAAACCAAATCTATAACAAATACCAAGAGAAAAATGACAGGAACAACGTAGTGGGAGACCCTGATACACGTCCCTCAGTCCTTGACGGAATAAATAGTCAGTGAATGAATTGGGATAGAACAGAACTGAATAATGTATTTCATGTGTCTGATTTAATAGATCTATGTCAACTTTGTACTCTCCAAAAAGAAAATATACCTCTTCTCTAAGTACTCATGAAACATTTATCAAAATCGATCCTTTAGTAGCCCACAAAGGAAATCTCAATAAATTCCCCAAAGCAGAGAGTACACAAGTCCTGTTCTCTGACCATGATACAGTAAGACAGAAAATTAACAGCCAAAGTGCAAACCAACACATCCAAACGCTTCAAAATGTAACAACTCTACTGAACTCTACTAAAGAGTTCTTGGGTCACAGCAAAAACCAGGGCAGCAATTACTGATCATTTAGGATGTTGCAACCATAAGAAAACTGTGTTTTGACACTCACAAGAAGGAGCTAAAACCTTATATTATTAACAGAAAAGAGGAAAAATAAATGGACTAAAGATTCAAGCCCAGAAATGAGAAAGCAAAAACAAAACAAAACAAAGGAAATTAGGAGGCAGAGATGAACAAGTCCAAAAGCATAATATAATGATTTGAAGACCAAAAAAATAATAATAAATAAAATGATTGATACGTATAAGGGGTGGTTTTTGGAAACAGAATAATAATATGAGTAAATGGCTGATCCAAAAAACATTAGCAGAGAAAATTAAGAATAAGAAAAAGGTTGGGATTTCATATGTAGAGGGTTTTTTTTTTTTTTGAGGAGTGGTATAGTATTGAGCTAATAAAGCTAAAAACTGTTCAATGGATATGTTTAAGAAAAATAGAAATTAGAAGTTAAGTTTAGAGTTAGAAAACTGAATTAGTTCGTAAGGGAAATGTTGCCGAGCATGATAAGCAGTGTGCGTAACAGTCAATGTGCCAACCCACCGGGGTTTGCCATCCCAGGTTTCACCTGCTAAGCCAATTATTCAACCTCTCCAAGCCTCAGTTTTCCTAACTCTAAGCTGGTGATTATAACAACATCCATCTCCCAAATCTGTTGTTGCACAGACAATGAAATAATAAGTCGTCTCCTCCTATGGTCCTAACAGGGGAGCTCCACAAAAGACACCAGAAATTTCTATTACTGCATCCCTTCAAACTTCCAGAGAAGAGGTGCCCCATGTGCCGTATTAACAGTTTCAGAGCACACAGAAAAATGGAATGTTATTCACCTGACTTTACAAAATCATTTATCTTAATGAACAAATTTGCGATGTTAGCACAAAAAGAGACAGATTTTCTTTGAGAATATATAGGAATTAAATAAAACATATGCAAATAGAATCCAGTGTTGTAATGAAAGAATACCACCAAAATCAAATAAGAAAATTTCCAGAAAGAGATGAATGGCTCAGTGTGAGGAAACCTATCAATCCACTTTTTCACGTGGCCAGCCTGTTGGCAGTATGTTGATCTAGAAAGACTTGTTTTTTATTATTCACCTAAGGAAATAAGACAGCTGAAGATCAGTGTTCAAGATTGCCTGATGTAAAGTTACTGAACTTTTAAACAACCTAAATATACAATAACAGGGGAATGCTTAACCACATCTGTTAAATAAACATATTAAACATAAATTATAGATATATATTGTATTCTATAGAATTACTATTGTGAAACCATATAAAATATTTTGAGGAATATTTCAAAACATAAATGTATTCAAGGGGCACCTGGCTGGTTCAGTTGGTAGACTCTTGATCTCAGGGTTGTGAGTTTGAGCCCCATGTTGAGTGTAGACATGACTTAAACATAAAATCTTAAGGAGCACCTGGGCAGCTCAGTCAGTTAAGTGTCTGACTTCAGCTTAGGTCATGGTCTCACCGTTCGTGGGTTCAAGCCCGTCTAAAGCTCTGTGCTATCAGCTTGAAGCCTGGAGCCCCATTTCAGATTCTGTGTCTCCCTCTCTCTCTGCCCCTCCTCTGCTCGTGTTCTGTCTCTCTCTCTCAAAAAATAAATAAACATTAAAAAATAAAATTAAAACTAAAAAATTCTTAAAAAGAGAAACTATATTCAAGGTATGTTGTCCACTAAGTATAAAGGAAACAGATTAAAAGTAGTATATATATAGCAAGCTTACATATGTAGAAACTATCCATTATTTATCTGTTTGTGTCCATGTACATATGCATATGAACAGTTAGGTTTCTTCCTTTTCCTTGCTACTATAATGGTGCCACAATGAATAACCTCACACATTTGTTGTTTTACACAAATGTGAGGATAAAATCATTGTATTTTTCTCCATTTTAGGAGTTGAAATCTTATTCTCCCTTGTGTAAAATGAAAAATGCCCAAAGTAATTCATTGCAAGTGTGAGAGTGTGTGTGTGTAAACACACACATAGTAATTTATAGGGGGCAGAGAAACAAAAGGAAATATAACAAAGTGTCATGGTGGTTACTTCAAGACAGTTTTAATTTTCATCTTCATACTTTAAATTTCTTTCCTTGATGCCAATGTAGGAAAAAATTAAATGTCAGCAAAACATTTGAAATGAGATTCAAACAAAGGGAAGAGCATTGATCTTGTAAACAAAATATCTAAATTCAAGACATTTACCCTGCTTGCAAACTCATCTGTGAAGAAACATGATAAGGACTGCTTCAAATAAGGTATTTAAGGAGTTTTTGACAGAGTCTGGAAATTGGTAGGCCAATAATATACATTCCAATCGAAATCATGATAAAGATTGTCTTTTTTAGAATATATGTTAACGTCTTTAGCGCAGAACACAATTGTGACCAGGGCTTATTAACTGAACCTGAACTGATCCCCCTTTCCTTGGTGGTACCTAGACTCTGAGATGGAAGATTAAGAATCGTTCCTCTGTAATTGCCACTGCCCACCATTCCACCTGGGTTCTTCCATTGCTGCAGCTATCTCATTGATGCCGCCATACTGCCTAAAAACAAATATACCAAAAAAATAACAGCAGAAAGCAATGAGACTGATTTTTTTTTACCTGCCTCTGGAGAACAAGCAAAAAAAGAAAATAAAACCTCTCCATTATCTCCCTTCCTGGATCCTTTCCTCTTGCTTAAATCCAGGTCCAGTGTGGAATTGATTCAACATTTGGCAAATGGATTTTTCCCCTTGAATATAACTTAATATTCTGTCCTGGGAAGGAAGAATATCTTTATGTGAGAAAGTCTGGCTTGTTGCCCAAACCTACAATCCACTGGATAGCTGTCTGTGACTGTTTAGAGTCAGGAACGATGTCATGATTCCATTTGTATGGGAAATTTGGTCTAGTAGGAGTACACAGGATGATTTGTCTTTGAAATGGCCAGAGACTGGAGCTAAGAGAAATCTGGACAAAAAGATCTATTATACGCCTGGATTTAGGGGGTGGCTGTAGGAACAAGATCTGGGGAATTCACCGGATATGGAGGATGAAGGGAGGGAAATGGGCGACCATGAAGGGAGCTTTACATTCAAGCCCATGGAACATTAGTGCCATGGACAGACAGAAGCCTGGCCATTGGAGGATAAAGCAATGGGATGATGAGCTCACTTTGGGACATGATGGTTTGGGCTAAGGGCAGGAATTTCAAGGCCATGTCCATAAGCAACTTAAATCAAACCCTTCACACTAGACAGACTTCTAATGAGAGGTGTAGATTTGAGAACTATCAGTTTGGGTAAGAAGGTGGAGCCTTCATGAAGCATTCGTATGTTGAGAATACAAGAGGAAATGGGATCTGGTGAGGAAGTCTTACAGTGAACAGCCAAAGACTATGATGACAAGGGTAGAAAAGATGGTTTCAAAGCAAGATATAAGGAAACAGGTGCAGATGTTGTAATCCCAAGAGAATGGTATGGCCATAATCCATGGTTGAGATAAACTAGATCAAAGATTTTATGCCTCGTTTTCCCCTTGCTTTAGGTAAAATTAGATTCAAAATTATAATGTTGAATCGAAGCAAGCACATAAGGATGAAGTGTGTTTTCGTGGCAAAACCATACTGTCATTAGGTTTAAGAAGACTTTTTAGATTGCTTTGAACTCTGGGCTTTGGTAACTGTGACTCCATTAATTTTGTGACTTGTCCAATCGATGTGGACTTTGCCGTTTATAATTAATATACATGGTTTTGAAATGTTGGGCTGTGTTATTTATAGACAGAACAGAGCCTAGAATGCAGGATTCCTGTTTGCAAGCAGTGGACAGCTCACATCAGCTTGCCTCATCTCAGGATGCACCCAGACAGCTGTGTATAAAGACTCAGAACAAATCAAAGCCCTATAAAGGTGCAACCACCTTAAGTTAGGACATCCCCTTCCTGGCTAACGATGCCCTACAACCCCTCTACACTCAAAAGGATCTACTTCCCCATGTATGTGTACTTGCCAAGTTCCCCTTAGTCCCCATCCTTCTCCTCTACCCACTTCCACCCCAGCAAACCTCTGTTGCTGGTCAGCCAGAGCCACAGATGTGGGTGGGTCTCCATGGTGACAGAGGAAGCCCTGATGCAGGAGGAGAGAGACACAAACAGCAGAGGAAGGTTCTTTGCACCTAACACACCACGTTCTGCCCTTCCAGGACATCAGAAGGCCCAGGCTTTTTAGGAGGAGTTCCTTTGGCTCAGAGAAACACATTAAACATCAAGAGAGGTGCCGCTGTGTGGGATAGACAGTGGAATGCCTGAACTTTTCTTTAAAAATCTCTTTTCTGTGATTTCCAGGTGATCATCAGTATAACCATCCGATTTTAAGCAGTGCTACCCAGACCCCTACACATGGTGAGAGATGGCTGTGAGCATTCTGTATTCCATCCCCTTTCCCAGTGGCTCCATCCTGACTGCTGATGCCTGCCAGGCATCAGACATATGGTCATGACTCACTGGAGCTCAGGAGGTGTAAGGAGCCCACAGTGGCTCAGTCCCACTCTTAGACCATTGTCTCCTAGTGTTCTGTCTCTGAAACCAGAGTGATCTCGCTGGGAGGGAGACCCTTTCCTAACCCATTGTCATGTGCACGCTAGATCACTTCTTGCAGTCATAAATTCCATATGTCCAGGGCAAAGAGTGAGCATGCTCCTTTGCCCAAGTCTACGTGTGGTACCATTTACTAACGACATGAGACTTGGCATAAACTCCAACAATCCTCCCCAAACCAATTAAGATGTGATAACACTCCAAACCAACCCAGGTGACCTGAGCATATTAGCCCCTTGATAGGGGAAGAAGGTGAAGGTTGGAGAGCGCAGGAGTGGAGAGCATAGCGCCAGAGGGTTACAAAATCCACACAGCCTTCTTATAACACCCTCTTGATCACAACTTAACATCTGGAACTGCAGAGAAAAACTATTTTTGGTACCTGCTCAGAACTTGGTAGAACATAAGACAGCCATGTAAATTATGAACCATCAGTCATTCTGCTGTCTTTGCTCTGAAGGAGTGAAAACATCATTAAATTTTAGTGAGAGAGAAACTCAAAACAAAGATAAATCCTGCAGCTCACTTGGCAGAGAGACTGACAACTCTCCTGTGAGATGATGCTCTGCTTCAGCATTGAGGTGTTGAGCATTTTAATTAGGAAGACAGAAGTGGACTATTTTGATGTCCCCATCTAGTGCTGGGCTCCTAGTGGAAATGTATGATGAAAGCAATAGTTTAATAAGATCTTTCAGGTTGTAAGAACTAGGAAAAACCAGAACTGGAAGAAATTGGAGGGATCAGTTAAGACGTGGCAGTTACCAGTGGTGGTAATGTGGACAAGGGGGGAAAGAAGAATGGTTCAAATATAAAACATTTTGGAGAAAGAGCTGAGAAAACTTAGTGATGAGGTGAATATGGTTGATGAGAGTCAACTGTGAGTAAAATGTGAGAAGAATAGGGGTTCTTATTAAGGCAGTCAGGAGAGCAAGTCCATGTGTAGAGGAGATGAAGTGTTGATGCTGAATTTGGGTCTGGATATCTAAAGCTGGAGAGCATAGGATAGTCAAGAAAAAGGATTCAGCATGCTGCTAGAAATGCAGACATGGAGCCTGGAGGGAGGTTACAGCTGAAGATGTAAGTAAGTGGTGCTTTGGAAACAGGAACAGACGCCCTGTGAGTGGGGGCAGTCTGTGCAAGAAGGCTGAAAGAGAAAAGCAGAAGGCAGAAGCAGAGAGCCTGGGGGGATGCCCATAGTGATGAGGCATCAGCAGGAAGAGGAGCCAGAAAAGGCAAGCAAGGCGTGCTCTGCTCACTCCTGAACATTCTGAAAGGCTAACAGGGAGCCTGTTTTCTCCAGAAGAAGCCAACCCTTCCTGGGTACAGAAAGAGAGTCATTCATCCTTCCTCTTCCTCTCTTCTTTTTTCACCTGCTGCAAAGGCACAAGGGTAGGTGAAACCCAGTCCCTGCCCCTTAAACAGCTCACAGCCTGGGGGAGGCAGGGTTTTCTCTGTCTCTCTTTGTTAGAAGCCACACTTCCTCCAGGAAATGGCAGATTATTAAGAGGAAAGGTGGCTTGTGTCGACTTGATTAACCAAAGAGCATTAATTGGATCCTTATTTGAGACCATGCATTGTGAAGGCATCAGACAAATTGGAAAACAAGGTGTCTGCTGTCAAGAATATTAGTCTTTGGTGATCAACAAGACCAGATCAAGTCAAATGATTAGAGACCACATAAATGCGAAAATGGGTGTCATTGCCTAGAAAAGCAATAGGGGCTTGAAGACCAGATGTCATTGGGGGCTGAAAGATGTGACATCATCTGAGCAGAGAGTCTTGAGTGAAGAGATAATTTGGGCAGAGGGCAAGTAAGGAAGGACACTGCAATACAAGAAAGAGCATGAGCAAGGAGCCAGGAGGAATCATGGTGGAGTCCGAAGGCAAGGAAGAGCTGGCCTTGGATCAGCAGCATGAGTTGGAGGACACAGACCCGTGGATAGGAGTACCCAGAAATGTTGCATTTGGAAGTGGGTGAGCTGAGCAATACCCTCAGTGGGAGTATGATGCCAACAGGCAGAGGGAAGTTCATTCCTTCTCCAGCATCACTGAAAGTGAAGAAGTAGGAGCAAGGGACTGGTGGCTGTCACCCAGCTTCAGATAGCTGTACTCCCAGCTTCCCGCCCACCCCACTTCCTGGCATCTGTCCCGACCCATGCCAGGGAGGCTCTTTCTGTACAGCATGTTCTGATCTCTTGGGGATGTAGAGCATCCCTCACCCCCTCACATATGTACTGAGCTGGCATGAATACCAGCTCATTGGCTGGGCTCCCTTGGCTCCATCTCCAGTGTTTAGGGGTACCAGTGAAGGCAGGAAGGATAGAGAAGCTGGGAGTTCCCTGTAGTGAGGCTCCCTTTGGACCAAGCCTGGCAATACTTCTCTTTGCCCCCCAGTTCATAGAATTCCTGACTTCTATAGTTTGGCACTCTCTCTGCCAAGAGGTGTGGGGAGCCACAGCCTTCTTTGGGAGTCCCAAACCAAAGAGGATGGAGGGACAATGAGAGAGCCATCTCCCACCTCACTTCAGGGAATGGTACCACTACTTCCCCAGCAGTACCTGTTGATTTCTTGCTAAGACTCAGAAAGTCGGTCAAGCACCAAGACATGCTTGCTTGCTTGCTTCCTTCCCAACCACTCCCTCACCCATACCTGCATCTCCTCTCTCCCTTCAACCCCTGTGCCCTTCCTAATGTGGCCCCTAGAGCCCAGCTCAGCTCATCTGCCTCACGAGTCATCCACCTCATCGCCCATTCATCTTCTCTTCCATTCCTTCTCCAGCTCTGTCCCCCCTGGTCTGGCACTGAGCACACTCCCTTCACTGTCTTCAGATTTTGGAATCTCAAAACTCTATCTTAAGGGAAGGAAGGAGAAAAGGGGAATGATGTGCTAAGCATTTTGCCTACATTCTGTCCTCCAGCGGCTCAGAGATAGCCAAGGGAGGCTTTCGGGGAAGGATCTGCAGGAGGAGGGAGTGGCTTTGTAGCTCACAGTGTCCTGTCGGGTGCAGGGCTTGGGGAGGCCCACAGCAGAAGGGGTGACATGAGGGATGGGATGAGAGGTGGAATAACGTCATGGACAGTGTGGGATGGAGTCTCAATGGACCTGGGTCATGGATCTCATTCTGTGGGCATATGGAGAAGACCACAGTCAGCCCCACATATTTCAAATTGAGATTTATCCCCCTGAGCCTGAGAGCTATTAGGGAAAGGACAGAACTATCACACCAAAGTGGACAATTTTAGGACCACCCTCAGCTCTATCAGGCTTAAGCTTTCATCAGACAGCACAGTGGCACACGGGAAGAAGTCTGTCATTCAAGGAAGCGTAGGCCACCAGTATGGCCAGTGACAGCAAAAACTGCACTTGTCCCCAGTCTTATAGGCAACTGGAACTGACCATGGGGGAAACCAAGTCCCCAGCATCACCCGTGTCCTAGTACAGGGGACCAGGAAAGCTGGATGAGGAGTGAGAGATAGAACTTGGATCCTCCCCTCCTGCCTGCCCATTGTCCTCACTAATGCAATCCACCCCTCCCCTTCTTTTGCAGAGAAGCCCCGGTTGAACAATATCCTAACATCAGCCACGGAGCCCTATGACCTCTCCTTCTCCCGCTCCTTCCAGAATTTGGCCCACCTTCCCCCATCCTATGAGTCTGCAGTGAAGAGCCACCCCAGCAAGTACTCATCCCTGAAGAGGTTAAGTAAGTAGCGTTACCTCAGGCTTGGGGTCTGTCTCTGGGGCCTTTGTGACATTCTCCTGTGTTTCTTTCTTGCCCTACACCCGCGGGGACTGGCATGGAGTTTCAAGAATAAAGAGTAAGGTGTAGCATGGAAGAGGACAGGAAGCCCCTTATGTTTGTTTGTTATGGCCTGAATCCATCCCCCCATAAATAGAGTAGAGGCCATGGAATCCTCAGACCCACGTTCTGTGGGAGGCAGTGCATCAACTCATGTACCAGTTTAACTGCAAGAGAAAGCCTTTCCCCAGCCTCACCCAGCAGCCGCCATCTTCAAATCATGGGCCTTCCTCATGTACTGTCTTATCTTGGAGTGGAAGCCACAGTGTCAGAGCTTTTTCTGAGACCCCTCCCAGAGACCTGGCTTTGGAAGGGCCCAGAAACCAGCTCCCTCCCTAACCCAGTCTTAAGAAGAGGAGACTCTCCACTCCCATGCACACACTCCATTTCATCAGGGAGTTCCATTCATCCAGTGATCCCAGCTCTGCTATTTGAGTCTAGGGAGGGTCTGGACATGGATGGGCTTAAGACCTATTACAGAGTCAACAAGGTACATTTCAGGAAGCTCTTCTTTCCTAGCTTGGATCTTTAGACCTTCTGCCTCTAAGTCCCCATGGGTCTATTTTCATAACGACCCAACTGTGGGGCTGAGTCTTTACTTGACACTATGGGGTAATCTGCCCTTATGGAATCCATCCCCTGGGTCTACATCACCCACCTCTGTGGTGAGCTTCTATGGCTAGAAGTGGGGAGTCCCTGATGATTCAAGGACTCTATGAATGGCGGGGAAGAGGGAAGCAGGATCTACTCATCTGTGACTCTCTGGGAAAACCGGGGAGCAGTCAGAATTGCCACATTCTGCAAAAATCCAGAAAACTGTAAGAAGCTTCATTCCTGAAATTTGGGGCAGAGAAGGATTGTGCGTGTCCTGGGTAAATTCAAGGGTGTAGCAGTCCCTGTGAGCGTAGGAGGGCCTTCTGGATGGAGAGAAGGGTGGAGTGTTGAATGAGCTCCACATATAGGACTGTCCTGGCCATGTTGTGGGCACAGGCGATGTGGGTGTAGACTTGATTCTGTGCGTGTGTGGGACTGGAGGCAGGTGTTGGTTTCCTATGCGCTGGCTGTTACTCCCTGGGAGGTGTTACTATGTTCCTAAGTTACCAGCTAAGCATTTTCACAAGTGCCTCTTGGTTGGAGCATCTTGCACTTTACTGTAGCGGGAGTCTGGTTCTGCAACCCAGCTTCCTTGGAAAGAGGCTCTGAACCTCATCTGAGGGCCACCAACTCCATCCGGAGTGTTTCAGCAAGACCCAGTTGATTTCAGGACCACGAGGCGGTCGAAGTGGATTTCAGGGGCTTGGCTGTGCCATCAACTCTGCCTCGAGCTCCCTGGGGACCTTGAGGAAGCCCCTCTGCCCTGGGTGGCTCAAGGTGGTCCTGGAGTAGAGGCGTCAGCATTGCCTGGGAGCTGGTTAGAGACACAGATTCTCAGGTCCACCCCAGGCCAGGAGGTCTGAATCTAAATCTGCATTTAACAAGACCCCTGGGGACAGGTTTGCACTCCTCTACCTGTCTGAGCTGCTGGGTCCTAGTTCAGTCCCCCACTGTGCTGTCACACTGTCACCCCCGCTGACTCCTCTCTCTCTCTCTCTCTCTCTCTCTCTCTCTCTCTCTCTCTCTCTCTCGCCCCCCACCCCTCTCTCTCCCCAGCTGACAAGGAGGCTGACGAGTATTACATGCGGAGGCGGCATCTGCCTGACCTGGCCGCCCGTGGCACCCTCCCCCTCAATGTCATCCAGATGTCCCAACAGAAGCCCTTACCGCGGGAGAGGCCCCGCCGGCCCATCCGGGCCATGTCACAGGACAGGGTTCTGTCCCCAGAGCGGGGCCTGCCCGATGACTTCGGCTTGCCCTATGACCGCATCCTGTCCGATGAGCAACTGCTCTCCACGGAGCGCCTGCACTCCCAGGACCCGCTGCTGTCCCCGGAGCGGACGGCCTTCCCCGAGCAGTCCCTGTCACGGGCCATCTCGCACACGGACGTCTTTGTGTCCACGCCCGTGCTGGACCGCTACCGCATGACCAAGATGCACTCCCATCCCAGTGCCTCCAATAACTCCTATGCCACCCTGGGCCAGAGCCAGACGGCCGCCAAGCGCCAGGCCTTCGCCTCCCGCAGACACAACACAGTGGAGCAGCTGCACTACATCCCGGGCCACCACACCTGCTACACAGCCAGCAAGACGGAAGTGACCGTGTGACTGGCGGGGCGGGGCGGGGAGGGGCCTGGAGCAGAGCCCCCAGCCCTGTGCAGGGCGCACCCCCCTCCACTGCCTTGTCCCCTCTGTAGGAGGTAGGGGCGGGTCACCTCTGCCCAGAAAGCCATACTCCGGGAGACACGGCCCGGGGGCCTGGCACAGCACACCCACACCTGGGGTCTGGAGCGATCTCTCTCACTAGGCCCCAGCCCCGCCCCACCCCACACCTACCACTAACTCCCTTTCAGCCCCCTGTCCCTCCCCCTGCTCCAGGGGGCTCAGCTGCAGGTTCTGTCAGCCAAGAGCCCCTGGCCTGACCTTGGTCCGAAGCCCCCCCTGGGTTTGGACTGGCCAGCAGGTGCAGTCAATGGGCTGACCCAATAGGCTACTTGGTCTCATTCATTTACCTACAACCGCGTCACAGAAATCTTCTAGTGCCTACAAACTGCCTGCTCGCTCTCTCAGAGCCAGGGAGCTGCTGTGTCCATAAGCACAATAACGTTCTCTTCTGCCTGCTGGAACTCTCTGGTCCCCACCAAGTGGCCCTTCCCCCCTGCCCGGCGCCCCTCCCCCAAGCCCCTGGGATAGGGAGGGGATCCCTTTCTTCAGCTGCCTCCGCATTGTTGGGAACCCCCACCGCACCCAGTTCTAGCTGGCTGTCCCACCTGCAGGCCCCACCCCCTCCATCCATCCCCTCCTTCGGCTCTAGGCGTTTGGCCCCTGAGCTCTCCAGGGCTTTCCTGTAGCCCACCCAGAGGAAAGTCACAATGGGGTACAGGGACTTTGGGGGTATCCTCCCCAGCAACCTCACTCCACACTTCCTCCAGGCCTCTAGGTCTGAGCTATGACCCGACACTCAGGCCTGCCTTCCCCTCCTTTGCTCTGCTCCCCAGAGGCCTCTGCCTGTGGCCAGAGAGCAGAAGGCGGGAGGGCCACTGTGATGCCCTGGGCCTCAGGGGTTCGCCATTCCCAGCTGCCCAGGCCTTGCCTGTCTCCCACCACTCGGGCTGAGGCTGGGGCTTCCAGAGAGGGTGGCTTGGCCCCCAGTCAAGGAGGACCCCAGGCAGTGGTCTTGAACAATACCCACCCTTCTTTCCCCACCACTGCCTACCTGCTTGGCCCCTTCTCTGTTCACTTCTCCTTCTCCCTGCCTCCTCCCCGCTCCCCCTGCCCTTCCATGATTCTCTCCTGGCTGCTCCTGCTTCAGACCAGTGCCTCTTCTGGATCAAAGCAACAGAGACCTGTCGGAGAATGCAGATAATGGTACTCCAAGCTATGGGTCTGGGAGTTAACTGGGCAGCTCCCCACCTCTCCCCTGCAGGGGGCACTCGGGCACCAGGCAGATCCATGCCTTCAGTTCCATTGGGGGACTGGCCCCTGCCAGCCCAGCTCAGCCCCTTCTCTGCCTCCAACGTGGGCACTGGGCAGGGTGTAACAGCCTCCCAGAGACTGAGCAGTGAACTAAGCGGCATCCACCTCCCTAAGACCAGAGCCTGGGGGGAGAGAAGGGGCTCCCCCATTCTCAGGGCCAGGGCACTTCCTTGGGCTGGGGCACGGGGAATCAGCCCCAGACTGGTGGGTAAAGGTATGATTCAAAAATATACAACTGTCACCACACTCAGACTCCAAAAGCAATGACCTTAAACTGGGATTTTGGGTTCCCCCGGTTCTGCATACAACAGGTAGGGTCCTTTAAAATGGGGGTTGGGCAGGAAGAACCCTCCCCTCAGTGTCAGCCCTTGGAATTTTTAATCTCACGACATCTACAATCCACAGAAAACTCAACTGACTGAGTCCTCTTACTTATTTCGAGAATTCCAAAGCTCTTGTCTCCCCCTCAAGGCTCATCATAAGGGGATCAAGGCTGGAGGTGGTGAACACAGCCCCCGGCTTCCCCACTGGGGTCGCATCACTGAGACTGTGAGGCTGTGAGGACAGGGATGGCTCTCTGCTTTATTCCCCTAAAAACACATAAACCTTCTCAAGGGGCTGGTCCCCAAGGTTTTATGAGAGTTTGTTCCAGAAGACAAGGCTAAGAGGGTTAGGGGGAAGAAATCAGTTTAAATGGAGCAGGTGGCCACTCCCAAAATGAAGCTGTCTCTCACAACTGGTCCCCCTAATCCCGCTGTCCTCTGATCCAGCCTCCCCTCGAAGGCTGCCTGCTGGTGCAGAGGGGAGAGGGTGAAAATCTGCTCCCCAGGTGTCTGCACACATACACACGCCGAACCAGAAACCTGATCTCATCCTGGGTCAGAAGCATCTTGGCACCGAGTTCTGCATCCGTCAGCATGATGCTTGTCCCCTGTCTGCCTGTCTGTCTGTCTGCCTGTCTCAGGGGTTGTTTGATAGGTTGATTCCAAAGCATTTCTCATCCCAGCCTTATTGCTGTCTGGTTTAAAACCTCTGATGTCAGTCAGATAGAGAAAATTCTACCTAACGCTTACTTTGTGTAAATGATTCTTCTGCTTCATACTTGGGTCAGGAAGGAAGGGAGGAAGGAAAGAAGGAAGAAAGGAGCAGAGGGAGGAAGGAAGAAAGGAAAGGAAAGGAAGAAGGGATGGAGAGAGGGAGGGAGGAAGGAAGAAGAGAGAGGTCTACAAACTTGCTCCAATTCAGTCCCTCACTTAAAAATCCCTAAAATTATGGCTCAACTGGGATACAGAAACATCTCACTTATTCAACTGCCCCATCCACATTTGTGGAACAAGCAAAGCGACGTGACCAGATAAATTCATGTAACAGGTAAGAGAAGGTTCTGGGCTGGAACCCAGATATCATGACTTCTAGCCCTACCAGGCTGGTGGCCACTGTAATGCACAGAAGAGCCATCCATCCCCATGGTGAAAGCCCTCCTTTCCTAGCAAGTGGAGCTCAGAGCCCTGAACTTCTTTTTGCTTGTTTTGTTCTTTGTGTGTGTCTCCATTGCTCTGATTCGAATGGATAGAGCTCCACATGGGTTCTCTCCTGCCCTAAAGGATCTCACAGGTCCCCTTGGTCTTTGATGGCAGTGAAGCTCTCACTATCCCTCATGCCCTTCCACCTTTCCTATCTTGCTTCTTCCAGTTAACTCTTGGCTCCGTAAGTTCATAAGTTACAAAGGCTGTCCCAAGAATTCCTTGATCCCCCTAACCAGAGTTGCACCCCTGGGGCTCCCCAGTGTCTTGGGTGAAAGTTCCAGACTTTCCCTTTAACTCAAACTTCTCCTCCCCTCTTTCCACTCTCACACCCAGAAACTCCTGTTTTAACCTCAGTCCTCTATGCTGGTTTCAGTCTTTCTTCCCTCTCATCTCCCAAGCCCTCCTCCTCCATTTACCTCCCTCTGTCCCTGATTTGTTTACCTCCATTCTGCTATACTCTAAGTTCTAAAACTTAGAGCCCTCAGTAAAAACAAGCAAAGAATGACACATTCTTCAAGACTTCTGTTGGCCTCATTGGTTTATCCTTCACCTCCTGAGCCTACAAGATGATTCCCCAGGCCATGTAGCCAAGGGCTCTATCTCTCTGATCTTTGGGAGATTAGGAAGAGAAGCTGGCCTGTCAGGGACATCGTGGTTTAAAGGTCAGCTTTGGTTTCTGCAGCTGGCATTTCCCTGAAGCTCCTGCCCAGCCTACCCTGAGCTCAGAGGCTCCTTCTCTGGCCAAAGATTCATATCCTCCTTGGTGGCTCTTTGCCACTCTGCCACCTTGCTTACATCTGTCCTGCTCGTATGTGTCACAGATTTCCCCCATTTCTCTCAAAAGATGGGAGAGCCTCATGACCTTCCAAGCATGGAGAAACCTCCATTACCAGTAACCATGCCAGCAAACAATCCATTTTTCTTCAGAGATACTTGGCCACCGGCCTTCCATCCTCAGCTTCCATCCACAGGTAAGTGTGGACTTGACCCAAGGTCATCTGAAAGGGCTGCTGGTGACCTGGACCTTCAGAGCAGACATCCACCTGCTCTGAGAAGAGTTGACGTGTTACCTCCCATAGGCATTCCTTCCACCATCCTCCCCAAACCTGGGACGTTTCGCTCTGGAGTATTTTCAAGGAAGCGTGTTGTGTTTTAATGAAGTATTTTTCAGGGTTCAAATGTTATTTTTTATAAATGCAGCATTTTAATGACAGACTGAATTTGAAAGCTAGGTCTTCCTGGGTTCTGTATTTAATTTCAGAAGGCAGCACACTACAGGAGGGAAAAAGCACAGGGCTGAGGCTCTTGGGGACATGGCTTTGTCTCCATGTTGCCATGTGATTGAGGACGAGTCGCGTTCCCTCTCAGTGGCTCAGTTTCCCATCTGTAGAATGAGGGGCTTTGACATGGTGAGCTTTGAAGTTTCATCCTGCTCTTACATCCTAGGGCCTTCATTCCCTATTGGCACTCCCTCCTTTCTTCACATTCCTCCCCACCTCAAAAGAGCTGTACACATACCATTACACCTGCCCCGTGGTGACATCCTCAGATGCCCTGGGTAGCCAGTAGACCCACTGCTAGAGTCTAAGGTGGGCTCCATGGCTTGGGCCACCCAGAGATGCTCATATCTGCAGGGGTAAGGCCCTACCCATTCAAGAGGTTACCAACAGTGTTCACAGAAGCCCTCTCACATAGACATGTCTAAATCATCCCGGGGGGTCTGGGACACTGGGGAATTCTGAATTTGAAGTGTTCATTTTGATGTGGTCCTTAAAGCTGGAGGGAGGCAGTTCTGACTTCAGAGAGAGGACAGGCTGGAGGAGAAAGGTCCAGAGGGTGCCCACCGGAGTGTTAAGTTTATGTTTGAGGACAGCTTGGAAATGCACTTCAAGCCATGGAGGAGAACACACGGCCAAAGGTCTGTGTTGAAATGGGTGTTGTTATATCTCACTCCAGGCCTGTGTCCTGAAGACTGAGTCTGGATGCTGGGCTCCATTCTCACTGGAGGAGGGGAGGCATCACCCACTGGGCTGCTAGGAGGTCGGCACTCACCCCAGGCTAGTACCTTTCCAGCCCCTCCTCATGACACTACCGTCCTCCTGGTGAAAGCTTGTGAAGCAAGAACTGATAGTCCAAGTCCACATCATCAAACCCATCTTGTAAATCAGCAAACCCATCAACCTTCCATCGGTAAAAGAAAGGACATTGTATGTTTCCTTAGCACCTTCCCTCTTGAGGGAGGGGAAGACCCCTGCCCCCGCCCTCAACCTGCTGTGCCCTGGAACGCCACTCCATGAAAGGACTTGTTCATTTGCTTCGTAGTGACAACTATTCCTCTAGTTCTGTAACTCAACTAGACATTTTGTAGTAAAGAATTCTTGAAATCCTCTAATAAAAAGCAATTCTTACTGTAATATTTTTAGTTTGGGGACACAATTTCCTAAGGTGGGGGGATTGATGAACATTTATATGCATTAGCCCAATTTACAGATTCCGTGTTTATTATATGGTAGTACTGATGAAAAGTACCTTTCTATCTGTACCTTTACACAGTTTCTCCGTTCCTCATAAGGAAGCTTCATGAGAGCAGTGCTCAGGCACCTGCTATTTCTGTACAGATCTTAGCGTTCCACTTACTTGTCAAAGCACATTCTATATGTACTGTAAACAGGTATCCCTTTAGAAAGATATAGTCTTAAGGATTTTTCCACTTTTGTCAGTAACAGATATTTATGGATTAAAAAAATAAAGCTGTTTCAACATAACCTGTGTCTCTTAAAATAGTCAACATGTTTATTTTTACATAGAGCCGTAATGGGAGGTAGTTAAAAACCACAAAGGAGGGGTCCCTGAGTGACTCAGTCTGTTAAGCAGCCGACTCTTGATTTCGGCTCAGGTCATGATCTCACGGTGTGTGAGTTTGAGCCCCGCATTGGGAACTGCCCTCACTGCTCACAGCCTGCTTCGGATCCTCTGTCTCCCTTTTTCTGGCCATGTCCCACTCACACACTCTCTCAAAAATAAATAAACATTAAATTTTCTTTTAATCACAAAGCAATGCAGAGCACTGGATATGAGGGTAGAAGCAAGGGTTGACTACATCGAGGATGAAGGGAACTGTGATGCCCACAACTGTATAAATGTACTAGAAATCATCTTCTCTGTGTAATTACAAGGGATGGATTGTATGATATTCAAATTTGGCCTTAAAATGCTTTTAAAAACAGTGAACCAAAGGAATGCAGGGAGGGATGCTTAGGACAATGTCAGTGGACAAGGTATACTAATTAAAAGCAGAATTAGAAGTGATGAGTTTGTAGCCATGTTCATCGGTCCTGGTGCTATTGTTCTAAAACATGAGGTCTTAGTTTGGTTTTACAGTTAATTCTTGTAGTTACCATAGATGGTTAGAGTCACCATGGCTAAATATCCATGCCAATTAACCAAGGCAATCAAGCTTCACCATGAAAATTGATTTAGATATGGAGTCTTGCTCAAGACCCTCCTTCTCTGGACCCATTTTGTATATTGTTTTCTTTGGCACACATTCACTGTTGCTGCTAAGGTCATCTGTTGTTCTATGTTTCTGAGTTTTCACCATAACCTAGATACTGGTGGGCTCAGGTTCAACAAACAAAGTGCTGCCAAATAGGACATGGTCTTGGGCCAACTTCACCAACACCATGCTTCCTAGAATCTACAGTGAATTATACTCTCTTACCAACTGCCTGACTCCTTTGCAATTAAAGCCCTTCTCATTGGGTGTTTTGAGCTTATATTTAAAAATCCCTTTAAGGGCACCTGGGTAGCTCAGTGAGTCAAGCATCTGACTTTGGCTCAGGTCATGATCTCACGGTTCATCAGTTTGAGCCCCGCAACAGGCTCTGCACTGTGCGGAGCCCGCTTCAGATCATCTGTCTCCCTCTTTTTCTGCCCCTCCCCTGCTTGCTCACTCTCTCTCCCTCTAAAAATAAATAACCCTTAAAAAAAGAAATATAAATAGCTATATTATTTTTTCAGTATCTTTATTATCTCCTGCCAATGGCATTCCTCACCTAAAACAAAGTTGCTAACCTGTTTACTATTCTAACACTTAATAACACATAACCACATATTCTGAAATGTATTTTGCTCACTATAACGATCATTACTACAATGCATTGCTCCTAAGTACAATGTTTATGATGACCAAAGCAAATACATACACACATGTATAAAAAAGCATCACTAATCTATATTCATTATTGAAAGGAAACCCAAGGGGGGAAAAATCTGAATTAGAGAATTTTTTTAGAGAAGTATAATTTAATTACAATGCTTACACATACAAATAATGACTGAATTAGACCAGCAACATGTTCCCTAAGAGAAAAATCTCAGGAGCATTCTTTTTTATTGAAGAGGTAAGAATAATGGTCAAGAGGTATGAGTCAGAGAGTCCTACATATGCTTTCAATGGTATTTCTAAAATACTTGAAAAGCATCCTCCCTTAAATAGGTTAAATATCCCTCTTTAAATATAATTAGCACCAGGGGGTACCTGGGTAGCTAGGTGGGTTGAACATTGGACTCCATTTTGCATCATGATCTCCTGGTTGGTGGGATCAAGCCCCACGTTGGGCTCCACGCTCAGCATGGTGTCTGCTTGGGATTCTCTCTCTCTTAAAATAAATAAACATTATAAATACATACATACATACATATATTCATAAATATCAGGAACTTTAATAATTTGTTCAACATTTTCTCTTTGATTCTCCAGGATAAACCTCAATTTAGCCCATCCTGGTTGTCACTAATTTTAAATAAATGAGGTCCTATTATACCATAATCAATAAGCCAAAGCCAGGGAAGACTCATGTTGAGAACACAGGAATTCCAGGAGTCTCTGACAGCTTTTCATTTCCAATGTCACTTTGAACACTGATCCTTCTCTTCTCTGGTTGATCATGAGAGGGAAGCTTGACACCCTTAGGAAGGAGTAAGAAGGCTTTTCCTTCAAGATTCTAACAAGAAAATTAAAATTAAGGACACTCACTAGGCTCCAGTGTGTCAGAAGTAGACAAATCAGAAAGAGCAGAGGTTAGGAATGAGTGCTTTGAAACTCTAGAAGGAAAGATCAGTAACTTGTATGCCATGGATGTGTCTGGCTTTGGTGTCCTCATCCTATTTGGGAATATTAGACTCACAGGTTCGTGCCATGTCTGAAAGACTTGATCACCTAATTATCATAAAACAATACTCAAATTCTATCAGGACCTCTAGGTTCTAAACAAACTTGGGAATAGCCCATCCTGCTGTCTTCCTAGATCCTGTCCATCCCATAAGAATAGGATGCAGTCTGAGAGCACTGGACAGGGAGTCAAACAACTTTGTTCATTGTCCTGGCTCTTCCAGTATTTTGCTTGGTGGCCTCGACTTATTTCTGCCCTTCAAATCTCAACAGTCTCATTTAAAACAAAATGAGTGGGCCATGCCTCTCTAAATCCCTATAACCATTCTTGGCATTTTTAGTACCTGCTTCTGTGACTTTGTCAAGATTTTGCAGGAAGTTGGTGAGCTCAGCCAGCACTAGTCATGGCACAACAGTGGGATGGGAGGGTAGGGTGCTGGCAGAAAAGCAGAAGACCCTTGGCTGGAACCACTGCATATCAGATAGCATCTTCACAGCTACCCACATATCTGCCCTATGTCAACAAGATAGCTAGAAAGGAAAGGTATTAAGCTAGAGAAAGTTTAAGGTCCCTTCCATTTAAATTAGCTTTTTGTGACTTCCCAAAATTGAATACTTGCTTGTTTAAAAAAAATCCTGAAGAACGCATTGTCACAGAAAGTTCTCAACAGTGCATTTTCTGATGTGTTTGCTCATAGAGACAGAGATCAGAAGTGTGTTTCAGGATGAGGGATCTCTCTGCAAAGAGGAAAGAAGTTGTGATGTCTCCAGTCTCATTCCCAACTCCAAGTCTAAGCTCTGGAGATATGTGTGGAAGGTAGAAGCCTAGGAACATTGCCCTCATTCCCAACTGTGTGAAACTTGGGAATTCTTTCTTGGAACATTTGCAAGAGCTACACCAAGTGGTTCATCACGGCAACCACAGAGAGGATCTCCTTTGATATTTAAGGGATAGTAGTCCCTACATCAGTTTTCAGGCTAGGAGAAAATGAAAAACTGTCAGCTAATCCAGTGTGCCCACAGAGAGGTAATGTTGGTACCTGCTCGGAGCTCATTGCAGTGCAGATTGCTAGTTCTCACCCTAGACTTCCTGAATCAGCATCCCTGGGGGCGGGCCCCCAGAATTTGCCTTTTAACAAGATCCCTAGGTGATTCTATGCACATTAAAGTTGAAGAAGCACATCATTCTGCCTTCTCTCTCCCCAATTTTGAAATCCTATAACCCTCTATGTTTAGAATTAAAACTTGGAACTCAAGGGTTCAGAGTAGCCTAGATCTATGAAAATAAACAGTTTTAGGCAACCGGCCTAAAGAAGTTAGAACAAAAACGGGTTCACAGTGGAGTAGATATTTAGGAAATGATGAGAAAGCTGAGACAGGGTGTATAAATCATAGGAATGTTTAGTAGAAGGGAAAATACCTGACTATTGGAAGGCATCATAGGGTTGAATGAGAATCTTCAAAGACTGCACAAACCTAAGGGTGTGAAAATGTGAAGAGAAAGGAGAATCAGAACAGGATATGGCCAAAGAACAAGACTCATCCCCCTCTGAATAGGAGGAGCACAGGAAGAGAAAATTTCTGACTTTCTCTGAAGCTTCTTGGGAAATCAAGATGGCAGCTGCAGTGAGATAAGGAGAAGGGGCTGCTAAGACAGATTTTCCTGGAAAATCTCAATCTTCTTGGCAATTATGATGCAGTCTTTGAATCAGGCAGGTTAGGCTGGATTACACTAGCATGATAAACAATTCGCAAATCTACCTACAACATGAAAGAATTATTTTCCAATCCACTGTCTTGTGGATCAGGTGGGACTTCTGTTGGACTTCTTTATCCTTACTCAAGGACTCAGAGACAATTGGGGCAGCCACCATCTTAGGCAGGGGAGAAAGAGAACCCAGGAGAGTCTGGCAGGGTAAGCTAAATGGCAGCCCAGAGGGGTGCCTGCATGGCACAGTTGGTTAAGCCTCTGATTCCTAATCTTGACTCAGGTCATGATCTCACGGTTCGTAGGTTCAAGTTCAACATTGGGTTCTGTGCTGGTGGTGTGGAGCCCACTTGGCATTCTGTCTCTTTCTCTCTGCTCCTCCCCCAATTGTGTTCTCTCTCTCTCTCTCTCTCTCTCTCTCTCTCTCTCTCTCTCTCTCTCTCTCAAAATACATAAATAAACTTTTTAAAAAATTTAGATAAATAAGTAAATAAATAAATAAATAAATAAATAATAAATAACAGCCCAGATGGGACACCCATCACTTCTGCTCAAAACAGATCTGGTGACAGAGTCCCACCACTGCAAGGGAGCCAGGAAGTGTGATTCCATGATGTTCCAGGCAGACAGGGAGCAAGAAATATCTAGTGAGTGGCATTGACGACCCCCATAGTTTCCACATATCCAGTGCTAAAGACTGGGAGTTTACAGATGCAAATGCCTCCTTCTCTATCGCTGTAGCAAAACATCAAAAACCTCTCATTTTAAAAACTTTTCTGCAGCTGATTCGTTTTCCAGGAAGCCAGTGTTATGTCCATTTCCACTTCAAATTGGTTTGGAGACATATTTTAATCAGGGGCTATGTGGTTACAAGAAGCAAAAACACACTCAAATTAGTTGAGGCAAACAATCAAAATGCCATTATGATTATGATTATGATTATGATTAGTTGAAAGCATCTTACAGACTTGAATGGAGAACCAGGCCTCTTCAATGCTAAGAAGTTGCAAGTCATCCAAAAACATGTCAATCCACCTTCCCTAGGTAACATGAACACTCAATTCCTCCTCTCTGCACATGGACTCTCTATTCTTTCTTTTTAATTTTTTTAATGTTTTTTATTTATTTTTGAGAGAAGAAAGAGACAATGAGAGCAGGGGAGGGTCAAACAGAGAGGGAGATACAGAATCCAAAGCAGGCTCCACACTCTGAGCTAGCTGTCAGCACAGAGCCCGACGCGGGGCTCGAACCCACTAACTGTGAGATCATGACCTGAGCTGAAGTTGGACGCTTAACCAACTGAGCCACCCAGGCGCCCCTCTCTATTCTTTCTCTATGTGGTTTCTTTCGCACATAGTCAGACCTGACTGAAATGACATCTTCAGTAGTCTGCCTAATCTCCCAGGCCCAGCCCCCATGGTTCACTGACACAATCCCCCTGTGCCCTGGCTCCAAAACTCCTGGGACAACATCTGAAAATCTGTGATGACTCCCTTTGTCATCCTTCTTGTATATCAGTTATCTATTGCCGTGTGACAAAACACCCCAAACCTAGTAGCATCAACAACATTCACTCATTGTTGTCATTCACGGTTCCGAGGGTTGACTGGGCTCACCTAGACGGTTCTCACTCAGGATCCCTTACGTGATTGCAGTCCATCCAATAGTGGCTGGGCTGGAGCCAATCTCCAAGGCTTCCTAATTCATGTGTCCAGCTGTTAATGCTGGTTCTTGGTGGGGACCTTGACAGGGACTCTCCACTGGAACGTTTACATGTGTCCTTTCCACGTGGCTTGGGCTTCTTCATCACATGGTGGCTGGGTTCTAGAAGCACATGTCTTGAGATAGGAGAAAGAGAGGGAGTAGGCAAAAGGGAGATATTGAGAGAGTGCTCAGGGTGAAAGCTGAATGTGATGTAGTCATGAGTCGCATATGCGGGTACCTAGGTGGCTCAGTTGGTTGAGCGTCAGACTTTAGTTCAGGTCATGATCTCACGGTTTGTGGGTTTGAGTCCCACATGGGGCTCTGGACTGACAGCTCAGAGCCCGCTTTGGATTCTCTAACCTCTTCTCTCTCTCTCTCTTTCCCTCCCCTGCTTAGTCTCTCTCAAAAATAAACATTAAAATCTAAAAAAAAAAAAAAAAAAGAGTCACATAGTGCATTCTCTAGGTCCAAGATCCATGAAGTTCTGGCCAGGAAATGGACACAAACTGCATGGTCTAAAGGGAGCATACCAAAGTTAGATCTTAAGAAGAGTATGTCAACGGAAGATACCGCTAAAAGGAAAATGCAATCTGTCACACTTTGGGCCAAATATCCCTTCCTGATCCCACAGTCATGGTCAGAAAAACTTGGATCATGTAACATTAAGTGGTTGCAACCACCTACCCCTAGAGATGTAGGCAGTTTCCAGAAAATGAAATAGACGATGAGCCCAGACATTGGGCAGCCTCTTTATGGTGGGACAGCCCCACAATGTTGAGAAAGAAAGCATCTCACGGATCATCTACATTTTAGATCCACCCTTAGGTGTCGAGATAGTGAAAAGGACATGCCAAGAGGGGATTCTGTGCAATTGCACTAAAATATTTTCCCACAACGGGGTGATGTATTTAAACTGTGGTGGGTTCCCCTCCTTTCCTTTTACCCCTACTCTCTACCCCACCAGACCACAGAGCAACAGTAACCCTCCATCTCCTCTGCCCCTAGGGAAAAAGGTAAAGAGACCAGAGGAAGAAATCTTTGTTCAACCTTGACTTTCCAAATTAACTTTTGTCAAGCTCACAGTAGCAAAAAATCCTGAGTAATTGCAAGAGCAACATGGTGGAAAGAAAGTGTTTTCTTTGATATTGCACACTGACCTCTGAGTATCGATGATCCAAACTTGATTAGGAACCACAGAGTAGATGATATAGGGAATGTGGTGAAGAGGCACTTCCCTGCTATGCAGGAGAGAGAGAAATAGCTTCCTGCACTGGCGCATTCAGGGAAAGTCAGAGCACCAAGTAAGTATAAATATCTCTGAGAAAGCCCCAACTGCGGTCACCGTCACAGTGTGGGCTCATACAGACTAGAAAAGGAGGGAGGTGGACATGGACAACAGAATTCTTCAGATAAATTGGAGGATCTGGAAGCAGGTGGATTTCTGCTCAGCTTCCTGCTTGCATCTCCAAGAGCCACATACGGCAGGTATGGTAGCATGGAAATGGTAGCAAGATGGGTCTACACAGAGTGAGCCCTTCCTCCACCTTGAACCCCTGGCCCATAGCCCCTAAATGATTCCCAAAAGACAATGGTGTCCTGGCTAGAAATTCAAAAGAGATCTCTGAAGACTGGGTATCTTGGGGCTCACAACAGCAGATAGCCACTATTGTAGAGAAATGAAGACAAGCAAAAACTGCATAACCAAGGTATGGCTATAAATTTTCAATCTAGTACACCCATATCTTGAGATCCAATGTCTCAAGACTGACCTAAGTTATTAATAACAGTGGTAGTGAGTCTAGGCAATCTTTCAAATGCCTTTTACTTTTATGCACTTTCCAATTTTTCTTCAAAGAACATGCAATACTTTTTTAAGGGGAAAAATAGAATTTCATATTCTAATTTGTAAAAGAAGTAGAGCTAGGAGGCTCTTTTAAAAACAATTGATTGATTTAAAGTAGGCTCTGTTCCCAATGTGGGGCTTGAACTCATGGCCTTGAGATCAGGAGTCACATGCTCTACTGACTGAGCCAGGCAGGCACCCTGAGAGGGCTCATTTTGAACAAAGTTGAGGCACATCCCCCAAAACAAAGCAGCAGGTGCTATGGCCATTGTCCAGCACAGCCTCATCCATGAAGGAGCCCAGTCATCAGACAGAGAATGGTTTAAAGTATGTAGACTCAGGCTTGAATGAGCAGAATATAGCCAGGCACTCCACTTAAGGTCCAGTCTGCCATCAGCCCCTCTTTGTTTCTTCGCAAGGACAGTGCTTTTACCACTCTTTAATAACATGCAGAGAATGTAGGAGCACCTGGGTGGCTCAGTTGGTTAAGTGTCTGACTCCTGATTTTCGCTCAGATCACTACCATCTCGCAGGGGCGTGAGTTCATGCCCCGCATTGCACTGATGGCACATGGAGCCTGCCTGAAATTCTCTCTCTGCCCCTGCCTCTGCTCATGCTCGCATGTGTGCCTTCACTCTCTCTCTCTCTCTCTCTCTCTCTCTTTCTCAAAACAATACATACATAATTTTAAAACTACACAGAGAATGGTTTAGTTCCATTAGTAATGAGGGATTTGGTAAATCTGGGTTTGCGGCAGGGGCCGCGTGGCCTGAGTGACCAGGAGCTGTTCTCGCTGGAAGGCGCACCCTCTCTGGTCTGCAGGGTCCCCATCACTCTCTGCTCTATTCCTTATGAGTCAACTTCTCCTGCTTTGAGGAGACGCAATTTCTAGGTTATCTTTACTCTTAGCCTAACGTGTGTGACCATTTAATTAGGAGGTAATGGGGGCCAGTGAGGACTATGTGGAATCAGAGAGCACGAGCTTCATCTAAAGGGGCCACGCCTCTCACCCCCAGCCAATCATCAGGTGTGGAAATGCCAGCCCAGATTGGCCTATCTTTTACATTTTTAAAGGATACAAATACACTGGTTTTTAAATGATGGCAAATAATTCACTTAGAAAGGAAACACTCTCTGGGTCAATGATTTCTGGCTAAATGCGGTAGATCTGTGAGCCATGGTCGGGGTGGTCAGCAAAAAATACGTAAACTCTGAGTCAAGCTGTCAGAGCTAAGATTCCTTACTCTCCGACGTCTGCGGCAGCCCTTAACCCCTGGGACTGGATGGAACCTGTAATTCCGAAAGATAGTCTTGGCACCAGTGAGTGAGTAATACCTTAAAATACAGGGAATGACTGGGGCATTTCAAGAACCCACTGGATCATGGGCAGGGACTGCATAGAAACATCTCCCTTGGATATTGAAAACTGGGGAGGTAATGCCACTTCCTGGTAAGTCATAGGATGTAGGGTTTTGTAATAAAAGATGCTGTCACGTAAGGGGTCATTGAATAGCATCAGCAGAGGGGCGCCTGGGTGGCTCAGTAGGTTGTGTCTGACTTCTGCTCAGGTCATGATCTCATAGTGTGTGGGTTCAAGCCCCACGTTGGGCTCTGTGCTGATAGTTCGGAGCCTGGAGCCTGCTTTGGATTCTGTGTTTTCTTCGTTCTCTGCCCCTCCCCCACTCATTCTCTCTCTCTCTCTCTCTCTCTCTCTCTCTCTCTCTCATATTCTCAAAAATAAATAAACCTTAAAAAAATGTTCATAGCAGCAATGTCAACAATAGCCAAAACATGGAAGGAGCCTAAATGT
>NC_043716.1:5158739-5171942 GCF_006229205.1 Suricata suricatta
GGGGGGAAAAGAGGTGGTGGTGATGGTGGAGGGCACTTAAGGGGAAGAGCACTGGGTGTTGTATGGAAAACAATTTGACAATAAAATATTATGGAGAGGGAAAAAAATTTAAAGCATAATCAGAGCACAATCTATATACACCTCTGACAAAGTCTACCTCCCCAAGCTAGCCTTGAGATGTCATTATGCTTATTCCCATGATGCCCTTCTCACAGATCAGTAAAGGGCTCGACGATTCTGAGCTGGACTGGTCTTTGTTCTCACCATGCAGGCTCTGAGGCCCCCGGGAAGCTGTGTCACCAAGAGAAAGTCAGTGCAGCAGTAAATTGAAATCATGTCAAACTACAGCAGAAAAAGAAAGACGAAACACCAAATCCCAAACATCACAGTCTCTCCCTCAAACTGTCACTTCTCACCACAGAATCTCAGGCTGGAATATATGCGACAAGGAGAGAGGAAAGTAAAGAGGCATGCGTGATTGTCTGGGGGTACTGGGGGTTTTAGCAGACTCAGCTGGAGCTCATGGAAGACTCCTTTTTCTCTAGTTAAGAGCTGGGAGAAGAATAACATAGAGGGAGAGACTCTTTCTAGGTCTAGGGTTTAATCAGCCTATCAGGAGTCTTAGACCTAAGCAATTCCAGCTCAAGGCCAGTCCCAGGTCAGCTTACAATGTCTACGAGGGAGAAGAACTCAAAGAACAAAAAGGCCTGCCTTTCTTCTAGAAAAAAAAAAATAGCTCCAAACTCATCTTGTTTGTCCAACCCCGTAAGCAAACCTGCCTCAGAAGTGTAGGTAGGGGGTGGAAGGTGCCTGGGTGGCTCAGTTGGTTAAGCATTCGACTTCAGCTCTAGTCATGATCTTTACGTTCATGGGTTCAAGCCCCATGTCAGGCTCCTCAGAGCCTGGAGCCTGCTTCAGATTCTGTGTGTGTGTCTCTCTCTGCCCCCCTCCTGCTCACACTCTTTCTCTCCAAAATAAATAAACATTTTTTTAAGTGTGTGTATGGACCATTGGTGGTGGAGGTAGGATGGAGAAGCATGGTATAGACAGCCACTGTGACCTTGAACTTGGCCCCTCTCTCCACTAGGAGAAGTCCCTGCCCTTTTGACTTCTTTGGGTATGTGAAGAAAGGGTGTCCTGGGGTGCACTTTGGGCCAGGACTAAATACCATCTTGGGATTTGATCAACCAAAATCAGAGATCCTCCTCTTTGGATTCAGAGTGGGTGAAGAAGAAGAGAGGTATTCTGGGGAGCTGGAGTGAGCTTCCATCCCCTTGGAGATGAGACATTTTCCTCTTCCTGTATCTTTCAGGCTCTACTCAAGCCGTGGTCAACCAGTGGGCATTGGTATCCTTTCCTTGGATGGAGAGCAATACAAGGTCAGTGAAGCCCCCCAAATTCTCTCTTCTCCTTCCTGGGACTTGCCAGATCTCCTCTGACTCCCTTGAGGCCCAAAAAAGTGAGCAGCTCACCCTTCACAGCCAAGATTGTATCTGTTCCTTCTCTCAGAATTAGATGACAGAGGTCAAGCTCAGATAGGGAAGGTGAGGTTTGCCTCTAGGCCACCCATCATTCTCTCCTATTTCCCCACAGAAATTAAGCTGAGCACCAACTCCACATAAGCTCACCAGATAGGGCTGCATGGTATGTACCAGAAAGCTGGGCGAATCTGCCCACGAGGACTACATAGGTGACTGGTAAGGGCTTTGCCTCTGGGAGCTGGGCCACCACTATCGAGAGACCTTATAGTTAAACTCTCCGTGCTGCAGACAACGCATCTGTAAAACGGGATTTCAACTGCGCTTAAGTCATAGGGTCTTGTGAGGAGGAGATATGTTAATATAGGGAAAGCAACGTAAAACAGTGCTGAGGACAGACTAAGCTCTCAGTAAATGTTAGGAGAGGTTGTGACTTATTAATATACTGTGTGTGTGTGTGTGTGTGTGTGTGTGTGTGTGTGTGTGTGTGTAGGAGGAGGGATTAACTAATAAATTTCCTCCTGTCTCACACAGTGACTGACTCCCTTATTACAGCAAACTCTAAATAAAGATCCTCCTCTTGGGGCACTTGGGTGGCTCCGTGGGTAAAGAGTCCGATTTTGGTTCAGGTCATGATCTCACGGTTTGTGGGTTCGAGCCCCATGTCGGGCTCTGTGCTGACAGCTTAGAGCCTGGAGCCTGCTTCAGATTCTGTGTCTCCCTCTCTCTCAGCTCCTCCCTTATTTCTGTTGTCTCTCTCTCTCTCTCTCTCTCTCGCTCTCTCGCTCTCTCGCTCTCTCTCATGCTCTCACCCTCTTTCTCTCTCTCTCAAAAATAAATAAATAAACATTAAGAAAAAAAGAGCCTCCACTTTTCTCGTTCAGACGGTCTTTATTTCCACGGGAGTCTTGGGGTTTTGGACTTGCTTCTCTCAGCAGATAGCTTTATTTCCTTGGAAAAACACAGGTCCCAACACACAGTGAGCTCAAATGTCTGGAAAGTTTCCTTTCTCCAAGGGTGAGGGCCTGTGAAGAGGAAGCCAGGGAGCACTTCCCAACAGAGCCTGGATCTCAACCTTCAGCATGCACTAGAATCATCTGGAAGTCCCCTGAAAGCACACTTGCTGAGACACACTCCCAGAGCTCCCGTTTCGGTGGAGCTGTGTTGAGGATGAAGAATTTGCGTTTCTAACCGGGCTTCCAGGTGCTGCTGAAGGCGCCCGAGTGGGCCTGGGTGTTGGGAGCTTCAAATATCCCCCTGGTGACTGTAACGTGTGGTTGCGGCTTGAGAAGCACTGGAAGAAAGGCCAGGACACCCCAGGGACAGTCCTCTCTAGCCCCCAGAAGGTCCTCTTGGTGGACTGTGCCCATTGTCTCCTAGGAGTCAACGCCCGTCTTGTTCTGTGTCTCTGGTCAGGAAGAGGGTTGGGGTCCCGAGGAAGGGAGAATGAAAAGGAACGGAGGTCTCCCTCTTGTCTGGAGAAAAAAGGAAAGAATTGGGTAAGTTCTCTCTGACTCTGAGAGAAAATGACTGTTAGATAAGGCATCCAGGATCTTTGCTCTTCTTCTCAACCCCGGGGAAGCTGAGGAACAGTATTCATTGTCCATCAGAAGCTCTCTCCCCTCCTCCTCATACCACACGCCCCACATGACCAATTCCGAGGGGGGCACAGTTTTTCAGATATTTGGTAATACATGCATTATTTCACTCACTCTTACCATCACAATGGAGTATGAATTTCACAAATTTACAATCCTGTTCCTACCATAAGGGTCAGCTCCCTGAAGCCTCTCAGGTGTATAATTGCCTCCAAAATTGAGACCATCACATCTAAGAACTAAAGTTCATGCCAAGACCCAATAACTCCCACAATCACAAAAGGAGATTGCTGAGTAGGTCTGTTTTCTGTAGATTTCTTTGATCTGCCCACCCATTTCCTAGGTGGAAAATGTACAGTCACACCCTATACATGATTATAATTAACTATTGCATAGAATTCACTTTTTTAAAAAATAGCTTCATGAAGGGCACCTGGGCGGCTCAGTCGGTTGGGCGTCTGACTTCAGCTCAGGTCACGATCTCATGGTTGGTGGTTCGAGCCCTGCATCAGGCTCTGTGCTAACAGCTTGGAGCCTAGAGCCTGCTTCTGATTCTGTGTGTGTGTCTCTCTCTCTCTGCTCCTCCCCTGCTCTTGCTTTGTCTCTGTCTCTCATAAATGAATAAACATTAAACATAATTTTTAAGATAAAATTTAAAAATTTTTTTGTTTTTTTAAATATATTTTTGAGAACAGCACAAGCAGAGGAGAGTCAGAGAGAAGGAGATGCAGAATCCAAAGCAGGCTCCAGGCTCTGAGCCAGCTGTCAGCACAGAGCCCGATGTGGGGCTCGAACCCATGAACTGTGAGATCATGACCAGAGCCGAAGCCAGACACTTAACCAACTGAGCCACCCAGGTACCCCTAAGATAAAAATTTTTAAAAATTAAAAAAATTTTAAAAGCTTCATCAATCCTTCATAGCATATTGTTGTGGGACAGGAATGGGTAAGAAGCAAGGGAGATTCCTATTATTTAGCTCATTTAACACTTTCTCACATCCTTCTGAATTAAACACTGAATCGTGAATAAACACGGGGAAAGGTGCCCATGTTAATGTCAGGTTTGCTGCCTTAATTCAAAAGGTGGAAATCAAGAGCTAAGTCTGTGATATGGAGTCGCTATGACATAGACAAATTAGTTGAAGGTTGACCCTTCACATCTCCTACAGCCACTGCTCCAAGAAGGATCCCTTTGATCTTTTCTCTCTTAACTGTTTCGAGAGATTCCTACCCCCTTGCCAAGAAACAACCTCACCTCTTCTCTTTTTTGAGGAAAATTTTCCTTACCCACCACTTGTATCTGTTGTGACTCTTGCTTAAGAGGCACAGAAAGCACAGCTCTGACTGGTTTACTGGGAAGGGGATGTGTTTGCTCATCTACTTGAGAAGTCCAGTGTGTAGGCTGCAGCTCAAACAATGTCATCTTTCTGTTCCCCATCTCTCAGCTCTAACTGCACTGTCTTGGCTCCATTTTTATTCACAACTAGCATGGAGCCCAATGTAGGGCTTGAACTGAGGACCCTGAGATCAAGACTTGAGCTGAGATCAAGAGTCAGATACTTAGTTGACTGGGCCACCCAGGTGCTCTGTGGATCCATTTTCAGATAGCCCTTCCCCTCATGATGTCAAGGCAGCATCAGCACTGCCCTAAATCCCTCTAAGTTCAAGTCCAAGTGAAAACAGAAAGTGATCACTTAACCCAAGAGTGAAACCAAAGCCTTGGGTCTGACTGTACTCTTCTGGTAGGATCACATGCCCATCAGCCACCCTGAGGACTAATGGGTGGGGCAGGGACAGAATGGTCCAGTTAGCTCAGTCATACACTTCAGTCAGAGGGGAGAGCTGAGCCCTATCAGAAGTATCTGGACTGGGGGTCTGGGGTAGAAGTATTTTCCCAAAGGAAAAGTGGTAAATGGTTATTAGAACAAGGGTGAATGGATGCAAGGGTAAAATCACAGAAGAAACCAAGTCCATCAAACTACCTCTCTGCTGACTTTTGAATAACAGGGAAAGTGCAGTGTGGAAATTGACTAGACTCGATGTAGACAGCTCCTAACATTCCTCTTTTGGATTGTCACTAAATGGCTCCCTTCTCTGAAGACAAGGTGTATCCCATCCATCACTGCATCCCCAAGGCAAACAGAATAAATGACGTACAAATGCATTCCTGCTCTCAGAAGTGTGAGACTGCTTCCACAGCCCACAGAAACAGATTGGGTCATGGGGAGAAAAGAAGGCAGTTAGTGCCCTAAATAACCATTAATGAGAAAGGATATTATGGATCTGTTGTTTAAAATGATACCAGGGGCACCTGGGTGGCTCTGTCAGTTAAGCCTCTGACTTTGGCCCAGGTCATGTCTCATGGTTCGTGGTTTGAGGCCCACATCAGGTTCTGTCCAGACAGCTGGGAGCCTGGAGCCTGTTTTGGATTCTGTGTCTCCCTCTCTCTCTGCCCCCCCCTTCCTCAAAAGTAAATAAACATTAAAAAATATTTTTTTAGTGATATCCAGCTGGGGTGCCTGGTGGTTCAGTTGGTTTCAGCTCAGGTTATGATCTCACCAATCATGAGATTGATTCCTGAGTCAGGCTCTGTGCTGATAGTGCAGAGCCTGCTTGGGATTCTCTCTCCCTCTCTCTCTGCCCTTCCCCTGCTCTTGCTCTCTCTCTCTCTCTCTCTCTCTCTCTCTCTCTCTCTCTCTCTCTCAAAATAAACATTAAAAAAAAATATATATATCCAGCAAGGGATACTTTGTGTGACCTCTCCCATCTTCTCACTAGAATAACTAACAAAACACAGAAAAAAGAATGCTGCTCACTTTCACAGCTGTGACTGAAGAGTTACCTGATTCCACAACCTGCAAAGATTGACCTTTGACTCCAAAGCATATGGAAATCACCAAATCCCTTCTGAACTTGACCTCATGAGACTAAGACCACTTTATACCTTCTCCACATTGAGTTCTTACCAACCAAAAGTCTTTATAGTATCCAATCTAAACTAGAGGTTGGCCAACGTATTCTTGTACAGAGGTAAATATTTTAGGTTTTAGAGCTATCCCATCCCTGTAGACTTGCAACAATTCAACTCTGCCCTTTTATTTTATTTTATTTTAAAATTTTTAACATTTTTATTTATTTTTTCAGAGACAGAGAGAGACAGATCATGAGCAGGAAAGGGGCAGAAACAGAGGGAGACACAGAATCTGAAGCAGGCTCCAGGCTCTGAGCTGTGAGCTCAGACCCCCACGTGGGGCTTGAATCCATGAACTGTGAGATTATGACCTGAGCCAAAGTCAGATGCCCAACTAACTGAGCCACCCAAGCACTCCAACTCTGCCCTTTAAGTGTGGAGAAAAGCCATAGGCTCTTCACAATTTATAACATAATTAATAAATGAATATACACATAAACAAATAGTCCTGGTTGTGTTCCAATTGGATTTTACTTGCAAAAGCAGGCACTGATTGGATTGGGTCCACAGACTACAGTTTACTGACCTGTGATGCTAACCATGTGAAATGACCAATAATATTTTACCCCCTTGTAGCTTCCAGCTTAATCTTACCCTACACTCTATTCTCATCATCTTTCTTCCATCAGAAACAGAAACTCTCGTTTCAAAAATGGCCCTGAATTTACATGGGATTGAGGTACATTCTCCATGGTCACTGAACTATGACTCTTTTTCTGAACCTCCAGCTACAATGGTCCAGACCCTCCCAACTTCACGTCCCTGTTCTTTCCATGCTCGTGTACAGTCTGGCTTCTATATGAAACTCCTTATTTCTATAATACTTGGAGTGGCTTTGACCAAGCCCAGACTGATCCACCTCTTACCCAGTTGGCAGGTAGGAAACAGCCATGCCAGTACAGGGTAATCCAATCACTTGATGTCTGTATAGGCTACCCATGATTCTTTCCTTTTACTCTCCTCTCTGGAGGGTTGTAAGTTCCTATGGAGCTTATATATCTTTTGGCCATCAGGGGAGGGTCTACATCTATCCTATGTCCTCATTGAAATGTACACCATCTTGTAGAATCAGTCCTTTTGACTATGCCCTGTTGTCTACCAAGCCTCTAGGTGATACAGGTACCTAGCCTGAGTCCTTCTCAGCCTGAACCCAAGCTGACACTCCAAGCATTTCTGCTCTTCTCCTTCTAACCATCCTCAAAGATCTTGGGAACTGTCAGCGCCTGTCCCTGAACATGATAAGTCAAAGCAGAATTGAAAGGTTGCTTTCTGGGGTGCCAAGCATCAGTTAAGCGTCCAACTTCAGCTCGGGTCATGAGCTCACGGTTCATGAGTTTGAGCCCCATGTTGGGCTCTGTGCTGACAGCTTGGAGCCTGGAGGCTGCTTTGGATTCTGTGTTTCCCTCTCTCTCTGCCCCTCTCCTGCTCATGCTCTCTCTCTCCCCAAAAACTAAGCATTAAAAAATAATAAGAAAAGAAAAGAAAGGCTGCTTTCTGTTTATTTTCCTTAGACCATGCTCTCATTCATTGCCACTCTAACACCAGGGGCTTCCCTGGGAATCCAGACTCAAGCATCCCCTTCCCCAGTACTGAGTATTCCCAAGAAATAGCCAAGTATTTCTGTAGTAGCTGCTATGTTGTCCTTGAAAGGGCCAATCATTCCACAGCATATCCAAGCTGCCTTCTACGTTGCTTCTCCAGCCCTCCTTCCCATCTCATCACTGCTCTTTAGGAAATGCACTTATCCATCTACCAGTTAGTATATACATTCTAACCTCTCAGTCTCCAGACTGTGCTCTGTGTTCTCAAAGCCAGGCTCCTGCAACTAAAACAAATAGCAATGCTACACAAACACTTTCTCCCTCTTAAGTGCTTAGCTCTTACCAGCAAAGAAAAGAAACAGAATGGCTTTCATGACTAGTGTCTCTACTATGTGTTTGAAAACTATTCAGAAATTCAATAGACCATTTGAAGCTGTAGCCACACGTCCCTGAGGAACTAAATGTCACTAACGTACTAAGTGGAGACCCACAGGACAATATTAAAACACATAGGGATAATTTAAAAAAAACTCAATTAGTATTTCAAAATGTATCCCTTGCTTGTAATTTTAGGCACACTTGATCAGTTTACATTACCAGAAAACCAGACTGGAGAGTGCAAGTGAAAAAAAAGGTAATAATCAAAGATTCCATAGAATGATCTTTCCTGCTGTGTAGAAACCCCTCATTATGAAAACCAAACATGCTCCCATAATTTCAGGCAAAAATCCATTCAGTGGGACTTTAGCTATATCCTGAAACCTTTTTTTTAATCACAGACATAAAAAGAGAGGAAAAAACCACCTTAAACAATCATGTAGTTTCAAAATGTTACCTACAAAGGAATAAAAATCAGGTTTGCTTCAGACTTCTCTTCCACACTCCGTTTCAAAAAGCAATTTCTACAGAGGTTTGAGGGAAAACAGACATTACCCGAAAATGATCAACCTACTGAGTTTGTCTCCTACTGGAGACATAGATGTGGCCGCGAGGAGCAGAAGGGGAAGAACTGTTACTTCAGATGAGTAAGTTCGTACAAGGAGAGATTTCAAAGTGAAAAGACCAGGAGATAGCAGACAGATGTCTAAGCAATATTGAAGGGACAGCGGAAAACGGTCATCACAGAGAATCACACCAAGAGATGGGTGACTGTCTCTGAAATCAGAGTCCAGAACATTCCCACACAGTGAATCTGGAATCTATGGGGTTGAGCAGAGCCAAGAAATAAAGCAAGGCAAGAACACCTATTAAATTTGATGACAAAAAGTCACCAGGAATAGACTTAATTATAAAATTTGTAAAATTTAACCGAGAGTTGTAAAGATGTTTGATGTGTACTTTTTATAGATCTAATGGGGGGTATTATTAGCATTTAAATGAATAACAGTATGTTTATTCCCAGGAACTAGAATGAATTGTCCCACAACATTCAGAGTTCAAGAAATGGTACATCCTTTTTTTTTTAACGTTTATTTGTTTTTGAGACAGAGACAGAGCATGAATGGGGAAGCAGAGAGATAGCGAGACATAGAATCCAAAGCAGGCTCCAGGCTCTGAACTGTCAGTAAGCGCAGAGTCCAATGCAAGGCTTGAACTCACAAGCTGTGAGATCATGATCCAAGCCGAAGTCAGAGGCTTAACCGACTGAACCACCCCGGTGCCCCATAAAATTTCCTTAATTATAAAGCATTTCATACATACACAAGAGGGTATATAGCACATATATACAAGGTAAGAAGAATGAGTTGTAAAATGAACACCCATTAGTGAGGTTAAGAATAAACCATTACTAGGGCTCCTAGGTGGCTCAGTCGGGTGAATGTTGGACTCTTAGTTTTGTTTCAGGTCATGATCCCAGGGTGGTGGGATTGAGCACCTGCATTGGGCTCTATACTGAGCGGGGAGCCTGGTTGGGATTTTCTCTCTCTCTCTTTCTCTCTCTCTCCATCTGCCCGTCTTCCCCACTCACACATCCTCTCTCTAAAATAAATGAATAAACAAACAAACCATTGCCAGCAACATGAAAGGACCCTGTGTGTCCCTCCCCTTCCCCCTCCACCTCTGAGATGTGATCAGAATTTGAATTTTGTGATAACCATTCTCTGACTTTTCTCCAGATTACTTCATATGTCTGTCTGTCTAGCAAAATATTGTTGGTTTTGGTTTGGTTTAAAACTAATAGTAAATATTATACCAAACGTATTTATGTGCAACTTGCCCTTTTTTGTTTAGCACTGTGTTTCATGTTTGCCCATGTTGTCCCCTCCTGTTGACTGCTGTCTAGTATTTGATTCTATGGATGGCATACACCATAATTTATCTACTCATTCTGTCATTGGTAAACACTCAGTCTCTTTCCCATGATTTTGCCCTTACGAACAATTAATATTCTTATACGTGCCTCTGGATGGAGTCTCAGGTAGCTTGGATTCTCCTTTGGTACATGTATCCAATGCATCTGCCCATTTGTATCCAATGTCTTCACTTAGTGGCATCTAAGACAGCTGGAAGGAAACTATTGTAACAATGCATGCATGCTCTTTGAATTAAAACATCATCATTATTTTAAACATTTGACAAGAAAAGGTTGATTTAGATTCAATATCCTTTAGCCGCATCATGAGAAATTTCAACATAATGTTTGTCCATGAAGAAAAGAACTGTCAGATTCTGTAAATATAATGTCAACTCTTAATTTTTGGATGATTCCAAGGGCTTTAAATCTTGCATTATTTGCTCGTGTGAACAAATTTCCTTGCCCATGATAACAGTCCAGAATTTAAGGAGATTATTATTAAAAAGTATTGAACAAGAATTGCCCAAAGCAAAATATCTGATATAAACAAGATTATGCTCATAGAAGCAAGCCTGAGTTTCTAATACAAAAAAATGGAAATCATTTCATCTGAGTAATTACACAAATTCGGTATCCTTCTGAACACTTTTTGGAGTATCCAGCCTCTTAGATGACACCCAATGATTCCTGCCCCAAGACATTCACATCCTGGAATACTTCCCTTTCTCAGGGAATACACTGTATCTCTGTAACTAACAGGACTGTTGCAGAAATGACAGTGTGTGGCTTCCAAGGCGAGGTCGTGAGAGACTTTGTGGCCTCTGTCTTGCTGTCTCTTAGAGCACTTGATCTAGGGAGAGACAGCCACCGTGTTATGAAGACATCAATCACCCAGTGGAGAGCTCCATGTGCTGAGAAACGGACGCCTCCAGCATTGACTCACCGGCCACGGGAACAAAGTATCTTGACGCGGTTCCCCCAGATCCAGTCAAGTCTTTAGATGATGTGGCCCCTGATAACATCTTGTCTGAAACGTTATGAGAGATCTTGAGCCCAACCTGCCCAGATAAGCTGCCCCGATTTCTGAGCCATCATAAACTATGTTAGATAATGTTATGAAGCTGCCAACTTTTCATGCAATTAGTTACACAGTAATAGATTGCTAATGTGTTTATTTTATTTTCCTTACTATAATTATAAAGTCTAAACTTGATGTCAGTTGCTTTCAATAAATTCCATTTAATATCCCCTCCCCCTTCCCTGCCAATCTCCTTCTAAAATGAAGATTAAGGTATGTTAAAAAAAAAAAAAAACTCCATGTCTTTATTTTATTTTGAGAGAAAGAGACAGAAAATGAACAGGGGAGGGGCAGAGAGAGAGAGGGAGACACAGAATCTGAAACAGGCACCAGGCTCTGAACTGTCAGCACAGAGAGGTCATGACCTGAGCCGAAGTCGGATGCTTAACCGACTGAGCCACCCAGGCACCCGATTAAGGTGTGTTGTTAGAGGAAAAAGGCCTGAATTGCCAGTGCTCAGGAGTCTTCACTCTCAGACAGGGATCTTCAAATCATCTTCACTGGCTTCAGGGTTTCTATTTTTATGTACATTAGGGCAAAAGGACAATAAAGAGGTAGGGCAAAATAGGCCACGTTGTGGTGGTAGAAACTTTATTTGAAGGCTTCACAGGAAGTTAATGCCCCTGAAGTCCCTCTGTCTATAAAACATGATCAGGATTGACACATTTGGAGACCCTCAGCATTAAAAAAATAATCATGTCTTCCTCTGTGCAAAATAGAAACTTTAAAAAACCATGCTACGTGTAAGAAGCCCCCCAACACTTCTGTTTTCCCCTGACGCTTTCTTTTGCAATGCCAATCACCAAATTCATCTTAAAATCATTTCAGGGCCCCTGCTTTGTCCCTTTCCTCACAGCTGGTCAGTCTACTGTTTAATCCGGCAATGATAAAACACTCTTACAAACAGAAAGATTCATTTTCTATTTTTCATCACAGCGCCTCCTGTGCCCCAGTTATTATGAAATCAATCATTTTACCTTTAAGCTACCAACTTTTCCTGAGGCGTTCTTGTTAGTTGAGTTGCCTTTGTTAAGTGCTTATTCTGTTAATGTTTCTTTGAAGTCCGTTATGAACATTTTTTTTTTTTACCAGAGATTGTGAAGTCTCTGGTTGGTGACTAAAATGGTGGTTAGGCGGGGGGGGGGGAGACTCAGACAGGCAGGCTTCATGCTCCCAGACCACCCCTTCCTTGTCCCTACTCCCCTAGGAGCATGCAAAGAGCCAAGCTATTTATATCTCCATAATGAAGAGGGATTCAGCAGGTGACAAACGCTGATTTCCGAGGTCAGGAAAACTGCTTCACCTTATCCCTTTTGGGAGAAAACATCTATATATTCCAGCATATATAAAAGCGACTTTCTGCACTTAAGAAGAACTGATTGGGGCCATCTCAGAGTTTGAGTCCCCGTTTGTCAGATGAAGCACACACTTAAGGCATGAAAAAGCAGGACCCTAAAAAATCTTTTTAAAATAATTGATATTGACATTCTGAAGCCGGTCTAAAATTATTATTTCATATGAAATTCAATTAAAAGTGCAGTCTTCAGTATCACCAGCACTTTTCAAATGTTGGGGAACCACATAAACACCGTTCTAAAGTATTTAAATTCTCTCGGAAAAGAAATTTAAAAACTTCGCTGAATTCACGAACATCTATTTTATGATTTGACATCATCAAGTTTGAATTACACAGTTGGGGAGTAGACGGGAGAACCGGCATTTTCAGTGTCTGGAGTCCTCTAAAGAATTTAATCTGACCTTAGCCAGCAAGACCCTTAACAGCATTTGTATCCTTGCTGGTTCACGCACCCCGTCAATAAACCCTCACCCCAGAGCACCTGCGATCCGGAGAGAGCCTGCACCAACAAGGAGCAGCGGCCGGTTTCCTAGCAACAGCGACGCGAGCCCACCCCTTGCGTTCAGCGTCCCTCTCCTACCTCGCTAGCCTGGAAGGGGCGTGGCAAGAAGTCTCCGGCCCAATAGGAGGGCAGAGGAGGCGGGAGCCCCGACCGCGTCCACGTCGCCAGGGAAACCGCTGGGGCCGGCAGAAGCGCGCGATGCCGGGCGCGGAGGACGCGGACCCGGAGCCCGACGCCGACCCGCGCCTGCGACTCCTGGGGGCCTACGTGGTCCGGAGCCTGCGGCCGGCCGCCGGCGCCTGGGAGCGCTGTGCCGCCACGGCCGAGGCGGAGCGGCTGCTGCACGCCTTCCTGGGCCGCGAGGATGAGGGGAACCCGCAGC
>NC_043716.1:5172042-5221989 GCF_006229205.1 Suricata suricatta
TCGCGCCAAGGGGCTTTTCTTCCTGCGCACCGGGCCGGAGCCCCCGGGGCCCCGCAGCCTCCGCGGCGCCGTGCTGTGCGGGGACGTGCCCACCGCCCCCTTGGAGCACCTGGCCGCCCTGTTCTCCCAGGTGAGGGTGGGCAGGTGGCTGGGCGCGGGGAGCCGGTGGAGAGGGGGAGGGGTGGGGAGGCGGGGCCGGGGGCGGGGAGGGGGCGGGGCCCGAGGGGATGGGACCCAAGCCCAGAGCCCACCTGCGACCTGGGGCCGGCTGGGGCCCCCTGGGGAGGAGTCTGGACAGAATGAGAAGCTGAATGGGCTCAGATTTCCTTCAGTCCTGGTCTGGGCCAAGCCCAAGTCAAGGGGAGGCTGGAGTCTAAGAGGGCCTGGTGGGTCCTGACCATTTTTTTAGGAGCTGACCATTTCTTGATCCCTGTGTAAATTGGCACAGGGCCAAGACAAACAGTGGCGAACAAAGGGGTCATCTCTATGGGGTCAGGGAGGTAACAGAGGTGAAAGGCTATACACAGTGCTTACCTGGGGGGGGGGGCGGGCGGGAGTTAAAGAGGTGGTTCGGTGTGATTTCATCTCATTCACAAATCACACAACCGTGTGGCGGGCGTCAGCCCTGTGCCAAGGTAAGAAGTTGGGGCATCTCGTTGGGAATGCCCAACAGGCATTTGGAAGGGTCTGTCCTGAGCTCAGGGAAGAATATCTCTGTGAGGCCACAGGTGAAGCTTGGAGAGTGCAGGAGATTTCAGAGAGGGTGCCCAAGGCCAGATTCTTGGGACCCTTAGACCTGTCTGGATTGGGAGTAATTTTCCCTGTAAATTGAGAGTGTGTGTGTGTGTGTGTGTGTGTGTGGAGAGGAGGGAGGCTTGATGCACTGTATCCTGCAGGATGTGAAACAAGTATTCATGGAGTACTGGTTATATGGTGTATTGTGTGCTGGAGGCCAAAGGAAATACCAGAGAAATAGAAGACATGATCCTACCCATGAAATTAATCCTAAATTCAAGTACAGTAAAACCTTGGACTGCAAGTAACTTGTTCTGCAAGTGTTCTGCAAGATGAGCAAACATTTCTAATAAATTTTAACTTGATAAACAAGCAAAGTCTTACAGTAGGAGTAGTACGCGATGCTTAATGTCACGTGATCACAACTGAGCCAATGGTGGTTCTCTCTCCCCCTGGTTTGCTTGCTCCCTGTGAGATTGTGGGTGATTGTCAATGCAATGTCACATCTCTGTGAAATCGTCCAAACGGGGCCAAAGCAAGTGTCATTGGATAGGTTCCTTGTTAAATCTGCACCAAAAGAAAAAGAATCCACTGAGCCAATGGCCAGCAGTGATCCCATTAGGGATAGTGAAAGTCGTTCTACACACTAACCGTCCCTCCCTCTCTCGTCTCCCTCACACCAGCCATGAAGGTTTTCAAGGGTAAGTGCGGGTGGATTTGTTTATTTCTCTTTCTATTTTGTATTTTCTTTATTATTTTGTATTATATGACAGGATTTTAATTTTTATACGGATATTTTTGGATTTTGGAACGATTCATCTGAGTTTCCACTATTTCTTAGGGGGAAACCCGCTTTGATATACTAGTGCTTTGGATTAAAAGCATGTTTCTGGAATGAATTATGCTCACAAGCCAAGGCTTTACTGTACTGAAAATTCGTATGACTGGAATAATGGTGGCAGAATTTGCCTAAAGTTAACTCCAGTGCCAGCCAAGTCCTGGAGGCTCCCTGCTGGGCCAGATTTTAGCCTTTGAGTTGCTTTACCAGGAAGCTCTGGGAAGGGGTTATGGCAGGGAAGGAGCACGGTGGCAGAGTCACCCTCTGGAAGCCCAGAGAACCGAGGTTTCTCAGTAGATAGGGACGCACTTCAATCTTTTAACAACTGGAATGGCTCTACTGCTGTGCATAGTCTGACGCCGTCACTACAGAGATCCAGGCTCCAGGCTCGGGTCAAGGCCCCTCGTGAATGATGATGACAGAAGGAAGTGCCGTTGTGTTCAGAGGAGAGAGGTTTGCCTGCGGTCTGAGAGCCATGCTTCGCCTCAGGCGTCCGACTGGCTCCAGAACCAGAAGAAGGATTAGGGAAATAGACGTCAAGGTAAATTTCAAGTATTGGGAGCAGACTGAGCGAAGGTTCAGAGGCGGCGCTACCCTCAGCGTGTGTGGAGGGCCGTGGGTCCATCTCAGAACTGCATCGGGGCCAAGTATATGTATCCAGGGAGCAAACATAGTTGTTAAAGAATTCAAGCCCTCCAGTGTTCCAGAATTTTCATGGGCGCATTGAAAGAGATTGGAACCAAACTGAATGTTTCTTGATAGGGGACCGGGAGAATGAATCAAGATCCATCTATAATTAAAAGGAAGAATTGGTGGGGCACCGGGGGCTCAGTTGGTTAAGTGTAGGATGTTGGCTCGGGTTATGATCTCACAGTTTGTGAGTTTGAGCCTCATGTTGGCCTCTGTGCTAGCAGTGCAGAGCCTACTTGGGATTCTTGCTTTCTCCTCTGTCTCTGCCCTTCCCTGGCTCATGCTTTCTCTCTCCCCCTAAAAATAAATAAAGAAAAATAAATAAAAGGAATAATTGCTATGGAACAGTCCTTAAGATAATTTGTATCTATTGTGGCAAAAAAAAAAAAAAAAAAAGAAAGCCATACACAAGATAAAATTCACTCTCCCAATAATTCCCAAGTATCCTGACCAATATTGCCAACCATCACACTGTCGTGCGGCAAACCCCAGGAACCACCACAATCCTGCGTGACTGAAAGTCTGTACGCACTAAACAAACCCCAACGCCACCTTTCCTCAGGTCCTGGCATCCCCCACCCCCGCCGAGTTCTACTTTCTGTGCCTATGGCCTTGACCACTCTGGTACCTCACATAAATGGAGTCGAACAGCGTGTAACTTTTTGTAACTGGCTCACTTCATTTAGCACAGTGTCCTCACAGTTCATCTGTGGTTGTGGCACGGGTCAGCACTGTCTTCCTTTTTAAGGCTGAGTACTACTCCATTTTGTGTACCCCTTCGCCCGTGGATGGATGTGTAAGTTCTTTGAACTCTTGGCTTGTGTGACTAGTGCTGCAATTTAAGATAATTTTTGGAGGTGCAGAAGTATAGTATAGTATGCTACCATTTCTGCTAAAAAAAAAAAAAGAGGAAGGGAGAGAGAGAGGGAAGAAGAAAGGAAAGAAGGGGGAAGGAAGGATGGAAGGGAGGGAAGGAGGGAGGGAGAGAGGGAGGGAGGAAGGAGATAAAAATGGAGGGTAGTAAGGAAGGAAAGAGGAAAGGATGGAAGGAAGGAGGGAGGGAAAGAAGGAAGGAGGGAAGGAGAGAGGGAGGAAGGAAAGAAGGGAGGGAAAGAGGGAAGGAGGGAGTATGCTACTATTTCTGCTAAAAAGAAAAAAGAGGGAGAGAGTGAGGGAAGAAGGAAGGAAAGGAGGGAAGAAAGAAGGAAGGGAGGGAGGGAGGGAAGAAGGGAGGAAGGAAGGGAGGGAAGGAGTGAGGGAAAGAGAGGAGGAAGGAGACAGGGAGGGAGGAGAGAAAGATGGAGGGTAGTAGGGAAGGAAGGAGGGAAGAAAGGGAAGGATGAAGGGAGAGAGGGAGGAAGAAAGGAAAGAAAGAGGGAAGGAAGGAAGTAGGGAAAGAAAGAGGGTAGTAAAGAAGGAAGGAGGGAGGAAGGAAAGAGGGAAGGAAGGCAGGAAGGGAGGGAAAGAGGGATGGGGGAAGGAAGGAGAGAGAAAAGAAAGGAAGGGAGGGAAAGAAGGAAGGAGAGAGGGAGAGAGGGAGGAAGGATGGACGGATTCAGTAACAGTAATCTACAGGCCTGAGAAACTAGGTGACTGAATTTTGGGGTAGATAGAATGCTTACTTTGCACTAAAAAGCTTAGCTTTTGTACTTTAAAGTTTTGGGGGCGCCTGGGCAGCTCAGTGGGTTAAGCAGCCGACTTTGGCTCAGATCATGATCTCACAGTTCATGGGTCAGGATCCGTGCTGACAGCTCAGAGCCTGGATCCTGCTTCCAATTCTGTGTCTCCCCCTCTCTCTCTCTGCCCCTCCCCCAACCATGCTCTGTCTCTCAAAAAAAATAAACATTAAAAAATATTTTTTTTTAATTTTGCACCAGGCAAATGTGCTATATATTTTAAATATCTAAATGAAATATTTACTTTTAGATGGCCTTCAGGCCTTAGCATTTCTCGAAGCCGCTAACAGCCATCCTTCGGCCACTCAACCTCTGTTCTCTCATCTACTTCTTTTATGCACCCTGCAGCTGATCCAGAGCCCTCACAGCCCCCAGCTCACCCCTTCCCCTCTGCCCCTCCTTCCCTCCCAGCACCCCTGTCCCCTCTCCTCTCCCCCTGCAGACCAGCTTGGCCCCTGGCTGCATGCTCCTCTCATCCTCCCTCGCCCCACTCAGCCCTACCCAAGCCACAGGAGCCCACGTGGCTGAGAGCTGCCTTCCTATGTTGGGGGTGGGGGTGATATCAATGAGAGGAGGAAACTTTACATTTCAACATTATTTTGTTACGCTAGTACAGGTTTACAAACATGCACCCAAGGTGTGCCTGGGTGGCACAGTCTATTGGATGTCCCACTCTTGATTTTGGCTGAGGTCATGATCCCATCGAGCCCGATGTCAGATTCCGCACTGAGCATGAAGCCTGCTTGGGTTTCTCTCTCTCTCTTGCTCTGGCTCACTCGCTGCCCCCTCTCCCCTGCTCACGTGCACATGCATTCTCTCTCTAAAATTACATACATGACTGAGGATGGATGGATAGATAGATAAATAGATAGATTTTTTAAAAAGTAATTTTAAAAAATTCATCCAAGCAACGTTACTTGGAATTGACAGAACTCAGGAACTAGTTTCCTGCTAGTTACTTCCTCCTCCTGACAAGTCATTCGCTGCTGCCAGATTATTTTCCCCTGGCTCTGAGACTTGGGTGTCATCTTGAAGTTTTATGTTTGGAGGAGGGAGTTTGGGATGTGGACTCTGAGGGGCCTGGGTTCGAATCCTGGTTCTATGCAACGCATCTGTGTCGTGTGACCTGGGTCAAATGAGCGTGCGGGACTGTCGTGGAATTTAGAAACAGCTCCCTAGGACACCCGGAACAGTGCACTATACTGTAGGTTTGCCCTACAGGACAAGAATGCTTGTCCCTCGACATCCCACTGAAAAGCATCCTCCCCCTCTGCCCCCTCCACGTCACCTTGCCCTAACCCATCCCTGCTGTCCCCGGAGGACCCAACTGTATGGCCGTCCCCAAAGCCCTTCCATCCTGAGCCTGCAGCTGGGCGGCACAGGTGTCCTCCCTCCTCCTGCCACTTCCAGATTCATGTAGAAAAACCTCCACTTGGATCCTACGCCATCAGACAAAGCCACTCTCTCCCATCTCACTGCTGTGTCACACACTGGTGGCCCTGCCCCGGCTCCCTGTGACTCTTTCCAACACCACTCCTACCTTGACACCAGGCCACCTCATCAGATCCAGGAAGGAGCCTTCCAATGACTCAGCCTCCTCCAGCGATCTTGTCCGCCTCCCTGCTGTGGCTGTTCCCAGACCTGGCATTACCAAATCACCCCCTCGGGGTCTGGTTTCAGGGACCTCGTTCCCTGACCACCACTCCTGTCTTTCAGCTCGCTCCGCACAGCATCCCCTACCACCAGCCTGTGACCCTACTAGGACCCCCCAGTCCATCCATCCTGTAACCTTCCCACGGTCCCTCTCCAGATTCACCTGCCTTCCCCTCCATTATCATCATTCCCTTGGGTGAGCTCCAGACTCACTGGTCTCTGCCTCGTTTCGTCCTATTCCTTTCGCGAAACCATAATCCTAATGGAATCCCACAAAACCCACTGGCTCCACTTTAAATCGTGACCCTGAACCTATAACTGGCCTTTTGTGCCTCCCAGCTGACACCCCTGACTTCCAATTATTTTCTTGCTTTTCTAGATCACAATCACACGCTTTCTTTTTTTTCCTCCCCCTCAAATGCCCATGATTTTCTATCAGCCTCACTCCTGTGGTGCTTTTGCTCCTTACTTGGTTTTAAAATATGGGACATTAGAATAAAACTCCCACCAATGCTTCTATCCATCCCATCTGCCAACATCTAAACTCATCCTACACTGCCATTCCTCCTGCTGCCGCAGAAGGACTGTGTGCCATCACCTGGTGGTGACCGTGTGACTAAAATTGCCACCTTTGCCCTGAACCCCATCTGTTCTCATCTCCTTGAGGGGGTCACACCAATAACTCTCCCCTCTCTCCTACATTCTGGGTTTTTCCTTCTCCACCAGGTAATTCCCATCAAACAAAATCCTCATTCCTCCTGCCAGCTCCCATCCTGTTTTCTGGGGTCCCCTCGACGGCAGGATGCCTAGGGTTTGCATCTGTTCTTGCTGGGCCCTGTCTTCTTCCTGTTTTGTCTTATGGTCACCCCCACGTTGCATGAAGGGAAAGTAAAGAACTCGTTGGTGTTGCCAGACTCCAGACACTTCGTCAGCCCTCTTCTGGTTTGACCTGTGAGCAGCCTTTGACACAGTGCGTGATGACCCGCTCCTCCTGGGAGCCCTCTCTTCATTTGGCTTCCAGGACGCCAGTCTTCTGACCTCACAATGGCCACTCCTTTCCATCAATGTCACCTTCCAGCTTCCTAACATTGGCCTCACTTCTTGGACACCCCGTCTTCTCTATCTGTCCTCAGCTTCTTGGGAGCACTCATTCACCCCCAGTTTCACAAACCACCTGTATCTGACATCCACCACATTTGCTCTCCTCAGCCTTTGCTTCTCCGAAACCCCAACTGCCACAGCCAACTACCTACTTAATATGCCCCTTTAGAAGTCCAACAGATGTATCGGATTCTGGCGTGTCCGAAGACACATTCGCCCTCCTCCCTCAAGAATGTGCTCCACCCTGTTTCTCCCCACATCAGTTAATGACAGCTCCATTCTTCTTGTTCCTCAATCTCCAAACCTTGGAGTCATCCTGACTCCTCTTTTTGTTCTCACCCCCCTACAAGTAATCCATTAAGAAATCATTTTGGCTGAGCCTTCGACATTTATGTAGAACCAAACCCTCCCTTACTATCTCCTCCATTCCCCCAGATGCCAAGCTATTGTCTTCTGACATTCCATCCCCTTTTTCACTTTTGTCCCCTACAGTCTATTTTTTTTAATATTTTTTAAACTTTATTTTTGAGTGAGAGAGACGGTGTGAGCAGGGGAGGGGCAGAGAGAGAGAGAGGGAGACACAGAATCTGAAGCAGGCTCCAGGCTCTGAGCTAGCTGTCAGCACAGAGCACAATGCGGGACTCGAACCCACAAACCGTGAGGTCATGACCTGAGCCAAAGCCGGACACTCAACCAACTGAGCCACCCAGGTGCCCCTACAGTCTATTTTTTTTTAAGTTTATTTTGAAAGAAGTGGGGGAGAGGCAGAGAGAGAATCCCAAGCAAGCTTTGTGCTGTCAGCACAGAGCCGGAGGTGGGGCTCCATCTCATGAACTGTGAGATCATGACCTGAGCCCAAATCAAGAGTTGGATGCTTAACTGACTGAGCTACCCAGGTGCCCCCATACAGTCCATTCTTAACACAGCAGCTGGAATGATTCTACTAAAAAAAAAAAAAAAGATGTCAGACCATTTCACTCCCTTGGCTCAGAACCCTTAAATGATTTCCATTCCTCCGGGAGTCAAAATCAAAGTCCCATAGGCAGGGCTGCGTGTGGTCTGACCCCTCTTACTGACCTCTGCTCTTCTTACTGAGTTCTAGTTTCACAGGCCTCCTGAAGTGCTCCCTGATCACACCAGGGGTGCTCCTGCCTCAGGGCCTTTGCCCTGGGTACTCCTTTCCCCAAGCATCTGCTCAACACTCTCTCTATTCTCCCCAGTCTTTGTTTAAATGTGACCTTCTCAGTGAAGCCTGTGCCAATCAGTCCATTGATCATCGGGATCTCTCCAGCCCACACTCTTGATCCTCCTCTCCTGCTTTATTATTATTTTTTTCTTGCAAAACGTTTTGTTTATGGACTGTCTCTCCCCCAAACTTCATGAGATCAGGAATCCTGGTCTGTTTTGCTCACTGATGTACCCTCCCAGCACCTAGAACACTACTAGCACATAGTAGATGGCTAATAAATATTCATTGAATAAATGAATGAGTAGCTTTCTGTTTCATAGAAAGCTCATATTCATGATTTTTCTCTCAGAGCCCTCAAACATCCAACACCAGCTCACTTACCACTTTTTCTTCAGACAGCATACATTCAATTATTCCAAGAATCTCTACTGAGTGCTTCCTTTATGTAGAGGACTGTGGGTATAAAATGACCAGACGAGATACGGTCCCTGCCTCTGAGATCCTAAGAATATTACTATTCATCCTTTCTTTCCTGTTAGGCCTTCTGCCCTTCGTCCAAAAGTTCTTTCTTTTCGTTTTAAATGAATGTTTGTTTTTTTTTTTTTTGAGAGAGAGTATATATGAGCAGGGGAGGGGCAGAGAGAAGATGAGGACAGAGGATCTAAAGCAGGTCCTGTGCTGATAGCAGAGAGCCTGATGTGGGGCTCGAAGTCATGAACCATGAGATCATGACCTGAGCTGAAGTTGGATGCTCAACTGACTGAGCCACCCAGGGGCCCCCCAAAAGCATCCTTTCTTAACATGAATGAGTGGAACTTGACTTGTAACATCTTATCTGTTGGCACTGTCTGTCCATCTGCCATTGCAAATTCTCAGGTCAGTGATTGTTTCCAGACAGACGAGGCAAGGGTCATCCTCTTAGATTTCACCGGCCAGGTCTAGGTGTCCTATTTTGTAGCCACATGGACTTTCTGGTCATATATAGAGCCCAACCAGCCATAGGAGTTTCTATGTTCATTATTTCCTTGGTACTTCCTTATCACATTTCCTGATCATCTGGCTTTTTTTTTTTTCCCTCTCTAGCGTTTCTTTCCTTTAGTGTGAGATGTTCCTAGTGTATTCCATTCAACTGCAACATTTAAAGTTGCTAGTGATCAAAACCTCCAGGTAACGTAGCTCAGAAAATTCTAGAGTGGCTTGATTCAGGGGCTCAGATAACATTAGAAGATGTGGTCTTTTCTCCATCTATAAACTGTCTCTTCCCCATATTGACCCTATTCTAAGGCTCCATATGGTGGCAAGATGGCCACAATCATTCTAGACTCCTAGAAAAGAGAAAGCTCTCTTCGTCAAAAAGTTCAGATGTGAGACTTTGGCCTGATATTCATTGGCTCATATTTGTTTATCTCCCACCTCTGGACCTAGAAATAAGTACCAAAAAAAGAAGAATCCTACCTAGGGTGGCCAAAACCAACTCATGTTCACCCTACAGATAGATTCCAGGTCAACTTGGTTTCCTTTTTTAAGATTCCCTGGTCATACCCCTGTAGATAGATGAGCTTCCTTACCTGTATTTGTCCTATATTTTGACATTTTCAGTCAACTCCTAATCACCCTGCTCATGAGGGAGAGGTTCTTGCCCAAGAGTTCTGGGGATGGCCAAGCATACAACACTGGGCAAATGATATTGACAGCAGCTTACCAGTCACCTAGACTCACAGCCCAGAGGAGGAGGATGCTGTGTCCATTGGGGGTTGTGCTTGGGACCACAGTGAACAACCACAGGGCTCTGGGAGGCCAGATCCAGAGCTGGATCCAGATGATGGGGTGCTCACAAGCCTCAGTGCGAGGAAGGGACTGGCTTGTTTGAGGAAGTCACCTGGCCGGCAGGGGGTTGAAGACTGATACTCAGAATGAAGCGGCAAAGGCGCCCATCCCCTTGATGAAGATGGCTGATTGGCTAAAGGACCGCACCTACAGGTGGGCTATGCCAGACCCTCCCAGTTTTACTAGATGTCAAGACAATACATAATGTTGGGTCTTAGTCCTAGGCCCTACTGCACAGGGGCCTGCGAAAGGTTGTGTGCAGCTTTCTGGGCCATTCTAAGATAGTCTTTCATGAAGGTGTCGGAAGAATTCCCTCCTTCCCTTCCCGTGCACGTCTGTTCCAGGTGGTTCTCCCTGTCCTGGCCAATGAGAAGAATCACCGAGGCTGGCCCCACGCGGTGTGTCAGGATGTCCAGCGGCACGCCCATGGCCTGCAGGGTGACCTCCTGGTCATCCTGGAGCAAGTGAAGGGGAAGACTTTGCTGCCTCTTCCAGCAGGCGCAGAGAAAGTGGGGTTTGTGGATTCTGAAAGTGACACCATGTAAGTACCGCCCGCCTGGCCATATGGGCCACTGAGATAGGGGAGATGCTGGTTTGTCTGAATGTTTTCTTTACAACTTTTCTGTTCCCGGCTCTGCCCATCTCCCAGTTCTGCATACAAGCCCCACTGTCTGCTCTGTTTGGCAACATCCCCAGACTGTGTGTTTTCTGCTGATTACCACCCCTGCCTCACTCCCTGTGGCCCGAGCCTCTGAAGGCCATCACAGCAGCATGGCCCTTTTCTCCCCCACTGAGAACTATTTCAGGGCCAGGAGCAGCCACACTGATTACAGTATTTGGCTTATCAGGACAGCATCTCATCTTTGGCAAAGACCCAGGTCCAGGCCGGGCGACAGCCACGTGCCTCTTCCCGGCATTTACGCGGCACATAACACCACAGAACCAAACTCAGTGGCTCTTGTTACAGTTTCACACCCTCTTTCCCCGGCAGCTGGAGACTTTTGTCAGGTCTTGGGGATTTTTCTAAGCAGAAACAAATCTGGCTTTGATGAGACTTGAAGGCCACGCCTCCTGGCACCTTGTGTGGGCAGAAAACCCCCAGCCCTTCTCCTTGGAGGGGTGACAGCTTTCTTTCCATTGCATGGGGGTTCTCTTTTTCCTTTTCCTTTTAAGTCAGCCAGAGCTTCTAAATGATACATATTTTTATCTTCTATCCAGCATTTCTATGTGTTTCTGGCAACAGACCACCTTCCTATGTGAGTACCATCTCCCATATTGCCAGCAGTTTGCAAATGTATTACTGTCAAGAGTTGTACATTCAAGGGTCTGTGATTTGATCTGGAGACTAAGTAACGCACGGGGTGCCAATGTACTTTATAATGAGCTTTTGCTATTGGGAAGTAATTTGCTACATATATAATTCGAAGCAATTTCCCAGTTAACTAGAAAACGTAATGTGGCTTAATAAAAAATATTCAATTTCCGAAATAAATAAATTCAAATTATGCTCTCCCTGTTCCTTTTTATATTTTAACATAATAACATTCAGTGTGTGTGTGTGTGTGTGTGTGTGTGTAATCATTGCTGGGTTTGTCTCGCTTTGTTCAAATTTGATAATTTCCCAAAAGGCTAGATCACATTTAAGGGAGGTGAGTATCTTCTCCTTTCAATACCTTCTCTAATCACTTGTGACATATCATTGCTCAGCAAATACGAATTTAATTAAAATAAGCGAAGGTGGGTTTCTGGCATGAACACGCAGGTGATAGATTCTCTTTCTATGTCACTTGTGTCCGGGGTTCTTGGCATGCACAGCTGTCTATGAAAGCTTTGTTGAAAGCCCACCCCAATGCGCTCTGGATATTTAAATCTCTTCCGAAACATCTCCAGCTTTCCTCACTTACCTATTTCTGAAAAGATGTAGGAGGGGAGAACAGGGACTCAAAATGAAACCGCCCATGGCCTTCAGATGGTTGATGCCCTTCCTTGTGGAGGACAGAACCTCCTCTTGGTCAGAAGTCAGAGCCAAGACCAACTGCAGAAACTGGCAGAAAGATAGATACGGTTCAGGGTTCAGTGTAGAGACCAACTTTCTCCCAGGATGGGCTGATCTACCAAGGATTGCACCGCTTGGTCAAGTAGGGAGCTTGCCGACATTGGGGATAGTCAAGCGAGGGATGGACGTTCACCCAGCTAGCTCCCGTCCAGCATATTCCTGCAGTGATTGGAAGGCTCGCTGGGATTCAGAGTTCTTCCCGTCTTCAGGACATAGGGCAACTCCCAACCTTGAATAATTGTGTGTGCATGCATGCATAAGCATTTTGTCTGTATTTTTTATTGACTGTAGATCAGAGTCTATCATCCAACAGAAGTTAAGAATGCCTGGACTAAGTGGAATTTCCCACCTATTTTTTTTTTAATTTTAGTGTTTATTTATTATTGAGAAACAGAGACAGATCATGAGCAAGGGGAGAAGCAGAGAGAGAGGGAGACACAGAATCCGAAGCAGGTTTGAGGCTCCAAGCTGTCAGCACGGAGCCTGACTTGGAGCTCAAACCCACAAACCCTGAGATCATGACCTGAGCCAAAGTCGGAGGCTCAATCAAATGAGCCACCCAGGCTCTGCCCCCACCTATTTTTAAGAGACTTGGAAATCTGTTTTGGGGACACCTGGGGTTATTTCCAGTGTCCTGGGAGAGTCACTATGTCTTTCGCAGCTTGGATTGCACACAGAAGTCAGTCATCTACGCCATGGAGTCTGCCGTGATCCAGTGGAGCCGCCAGGTGCAGGCGGTGCTTAAGAGAGAGTCCTCACAGCCCCTCCTACAAGGGGAGAACTCCACCCCGAAGGTAGAGTTGGAGTTCTGGAAGAGCAGGTAGGCACATGGTCAAACCCTGGGCTTCCAGATGTCTTACCAGGCAATAATGGCCTGAGAACCGGTCTAGTCCCACCCCCAGGTGCTTTTCATCACCAGGTGGATCAACACAGGTGTCCGAAGGGCTGGAAGATACACACTTTTCCCTGAGTTCAGAGAGTTGCCTTTTTTTCTTGAGTTGTGGTCCGTCTACCTGCTGACATTTCTTCAAAGGCGCTTTCAACCAGATGTAAAATTAATGAACTGTCTTCCACAGTTTTCCTTTTCCTCTACCCCCTCCACCTCGGACAGTCGAAGCTGTACGCACACACATTTTGTAAAGATCTGGAGAAAGAGAGGGGTTTTGGCAGTTGGCTGCCTGCAAAACGGCCTTTCCTAGGACCCAGTCAGTCATCAGGAAGGCTGGACGTCCCATCCTCCACCGTGTCCCAGCCCCATGGCATTCTAGAAAGATCTGTCTGTTGCTCCTGCTCCTTCCCTCTCAGGCTCCCCTGTTTCCTTGCTTCTGTTTATCGCCGAGCTGATTAATCCTTCACTGAAAAAGAGACAGATGTTTGCAGCAGACTTCCCTGTCCTTGCACTCTGTCAGGGGACCAGGCATGCCGGTAGGGCTCCAGCCCTCCGTGTGCCACCACGCTGAGAGGCCCCACCCTCTTGTGTCATCTCTGACTGGTCCCCTGACCTGCACAGGGGCCCTTCTCCGGCGGCTGTGTTCTGACAACGCCACCTGCACCCCGCCTTCCAAACCTTACCGGCGGGAGCTAATGACCTCCAGCTGCCAGGCTCCTGAGCCACCAGATGGTCACAGCAGTGTTCGCTGCTGTTACCTCCCGGAGCTGCTCTTTAAACCTGTGTCCCCGACCCGGGCTTTTGCCCTCACTGTTCCAGGAACAGATGCCCTGCTCTGCAGGGCTGGAGTCCGCCTCTGTGCCAGCACCGGGGGGCAGGGCCCCTCCCTGTCCGAGGGTGGGGTGTCACCGTGTGACTTGTGCTTCCCAACGTCAACCCGGACTCACCCTTCTCCACGGCGTTGCAGGGCCGAAGATCTGGAACACATTCATAACCAGCTGAGAACCATCAAGGTGAGGGGCCTGGCGAGGCTCCTGGACAAACTCCAGAGCAGCTACTTCCCAGCTCTCCAAGCGCTGTGCAGAGACGTCGGAGCAGGTGCGGATGGGCAGCACGAATCCCCTCTCCTAGGGAACTGTCTTCCCTGTCTGTGGTTTTCCAGTCTTTAAAACCCTCCAACCTGGCACGGGTCTAGCTTGGTGACAAGAATGCCCAGTGCAGACCCAGGAAACAGCCACCTTATGTCCCGTTTGTGTCGCCAACGCTTTGTGACCTCGGCAAAGTCACCTAACCTCTCTGAGCTTTCCTGTGTGCCGCGGTTACAGGCGCCCACTCTTCCAGCGTATGCTTCCCTGCGCCAATGGGGGTGACCTGGGGGAAGCACTTTGTTGACCATGTTGCACTTATGTGCATGCTGCGATCTCTCACCTCCGGATCCCAAGTCCCTCTGCCCTTAGCTACTTGGAAAAAGTCACTGTTCCAATTCTAGCTCCGTTCTGCCTTTTTTCTGTTCTTGCTGTTGGACGGGACCGGCCATTGGAGCCCCAGACCAGATGAGCCCCTGTCAAAATTGCAAAGTGAGCCAAGTCTTTAATTAGAAGCAGGTGCGGTTTTTTTGAGGGCTCTTTCTCCCCACATTTGTACATGTTCCCCCTTTCCTCCCTCCTATCAGACCTCCACAGCTAGATCATCAGCCTCATAGGTCAGAGTGTGCTTTAGAAGGTATTCACAATTTCATGTGATTTAAGCTTAATCCAAGCAGTGATTTTTCAAACCTTTTATTTTCCTCTATCAGAACTCTTTCTTCAAGTACAATCTTCCATGTAAATCCACAATGTAAAACTAGCCAGGCTACGTTTACTCTGTTAAAGAGAGAAGCATCCTGTGTCCAGAACCCATTGGTCTACCCTTCTCATGGCTTGGAAACCACTGGGATCAAGGAATAAAGGTCTCAGTGGTGGGGTCCCCGACATGTACTAAGTAGCAGAGGAGAGCGGCCGCAAGAGGCTAGTCTTTGAGGTCCTTTTGGGCCCTAAAACATGATCACGGACATGGCTCTGCCAACACATACAGCTGGCTTGGAATGAGATCCCTCGTAAGGACCCAGTGATCACCTCACTGAGTGGTTTTGTGTCCCAGAGGGATCAGCTGTCGCTCCCAGTTTATAGTATAGTTCAAATGGGACAGGTGTCGTCAAAAATGGAGATGCCCCGCCATCGGTGTGCTTGTGGGAGACGGAGGGACAGGCGTGATTAAGTATGTGTTAAGGGGCAGCTGGTTCCGGCAAGCGGTGCCGGTTTTCCATCCGGGGTAGTGATTCGAAGTTTTCATTTTACATTCCATTCAGGTTAAAATCTGAGTCAATCTCTTGAAAAGCGCTAAATAAGTAATATTACAGGTTGTGCGCAGGCATGACAGCTTTCATAAAGGAGACCTGCAAATGACTGACGTTTGAGGCCCTGAAATAAAACGACGCGGTAAAAGTATATTTACGAGTCCGTTATTTAGAGCCCCAAATATATTTTACACATTAATAAATTAATAGGCTATAATCATTCTGCCTGATTAACAGTTATAAAAGATCTGGTTTCCTGGGCAGGCTTCCAAAAGCTCTTTGCTGTAGAGTCAGAAGAAAGGAGAGAAAACAATTCCGTCGTCATCATAATGGATAAACACGACAGTAAAATTAGAAATCCGTGAAATGCATATGACTCAATTCTGATGATGCAAGAAAAGGAACTCAGATTATAGGAGTTAGGCAAAGCCTTGGTCAGAAATTTTGATGGGGTCTTCTGAGAAGACAAAGATTTTAGAGGCATGCTCTGTTGGTAGAGCACATGACTCTAGATCTGGGGGTCATGAGCTCGAGCCTCGCATTGGTTGTAGAGATTACTTAAAAAAAATTTTTTTTTAAGATTGTGGAGGCTGGCAATTGATCTTCCCATTTCTGATTTAATTTCAGAGTATGTCTTTCTTTTTTTTTTAATTTTTTATAATGTTTTTGTTTATTTTTGAGAGAGAGACAGAGTCTGAGTGGGGGAAGGGCAGAGAGGGAGGGAGACACAGAATCTGAAGCAGGCTCCAGGTTCCAAGCTGTCAGCCCAGAGCTCTACATGGGGCTCGAACTCACGAGCTGTGAGATCACGACCTGAGCCCAAGTCGGACGCTCAAGCGACTGAGCCACCCGGGTGCCCCAAAGAGCATCTGTCTTTCTTGAACCTAAAGAGAGACCCACTCTGAATGTTACTTGTCTTGGGTATGAAGCAGGGTAGTTTCTGGGCTCACTGATGGACTGAAGAGAGGGGGAGGAAAAGGAATATTCCTGGATCAGTGGGCACAAACTGGAAAACGATGCAAAGTAAAGAGGGGAGTTAAAAGGGTGGAGGAAACAGTGCAGGAACAAGGCTGTCAGCAGTGGAAGGAAGCCTTGGGCAATAGGAAACAGGTCCCTGCAGGAGCATTCTCATCACTGGCCAGTAGGGGCAGGGTTGGCATAGGGCAGCCTGGTTGCCAGTCCGGCTCTTTGTGGGTGTGTAGGTCAGTGCCCAGAGGTGGGCTGGAGCCAACTGGCACTGGCTGGCAGGTTTTGGAGAACCTGATGTCTGCAACTCTTTTCAAAACTCCCCCTCACAACGCTCAGAGAAGTCGAGTCGGTAGCTTGAAATCAGACATGGTGGGAAGGTCCACAGTATCTACACCATGAAAATAGGCAAGAGCTACCCGTGATAAAGGCTTTGGTTCTGGAAGAGCCTGTTGTTGACGACTGGCCAGCACACCAACGAGTGACCCTGTGCAATCAACTGCTTATATTTAGCCCAACTTTGTTCATTTCCCTTCTTCATCTTCCTTGTGAGCTGAGTTGTGACACCCTGGACTGGGCGAGCCAACCCTCAAATACTGTGCTCTTAAAAATCAGGGGAATGCCTATTTATATGATTAAAAGGAGGGTTTTTAAATTTTCTTTTCTTTTTGGAGGGAAGGTATCATAAAGAGTTTCTCCAACCTGATGTCCCTGCCTCCTTTCTCCCCACGTGTCTGAAAGCTAGGGCACATGCCATTAGCATGGCTGCCAGGGCTGCATCTCCCCTAACCCCACGTGGCAGTTTTGATGTTCTCACCAACCCCTCCCATCAACTTACTGTGATATTGACCTTCAGCACATTCAGTTCACATACGACTTCCCATTGGGGATATAAAGTGCAAATGTACATGCATCACAAACTCCTGGCGGGGTGAGCCTCACAGCCATCAAGCCAGAGTTCAGCCCCACAAATGTGGAGTGGTCTTGCTTTTGCTCAACTATATTCATGGGAAGAAGACTGTAGGCACGGTATGGAGGTCTTAATTTCTTTCCTCGTAAAGGGAGGGCGACAAAGCTCCCACCCAGGGTCTGCTAAGAGATGGTATACATCTAGTGAGCATATCGATGCCGGCACCCTGAACCTTCCCTGGACAGTGTATATTCTGAGTTTCTTTCAGGGCGAACACAGAACTTGTAAGATAACCTAAGCCCCTGTGATCCCTTGATCACCTGATTACCTGCCCAGGAGAAAAGCAGCCTCTACGAATGCCCCCTTCGAAGGGCAGTTTGCTCAATGGGCTTTGGCACTTCCTTTGTGCTGATACGCAGAATTAGTCCCCTACCCCCTGGGCTTCCTACCTGCCCTCCCCCAGTCACCACCAGGTGACTAAGGAAAGGCACCTCTCTTTCCTTGGCTGTGTTCAGAGGAAGTGGTGGGGAGATTTTCCTGGCTTTGAAACCCAGCAGAACCCTGCCACCCTAGTCTATGCTAGTTCTCTCGTCCCCGTGCCTTCCCCTCGGTACGGGCGCAGTCAGATATTTATTAGCAAAATGTTAACCAGAGACATTCTTTTCATGGGACGGACATAGCAGCAAAGTACCTTCTCCACACAAGGGCTCCACACTGAAGCCAGCAACGCCAGACAGGTGTCCAGATATGGGACTCTTGTAAGAGAGACTCCTCAGACCATTATTTCAGCTGCCCAGAATATTCCAGGTCCAGTGTTTCCTCATAAGAGCTGGGAAGCTTGGGGCGCCTGGGCTGCTCAATTGGTTAAGCATCTGACTCTTGATTTCGGCTCAGGTCATAATCTCATGGTTCGTGAGATCGAGCCCTGCGTCAGGCTCTGCACTGACAGCACGGAGCCTGCTTGGGATTCTTTGTCTCTCCCTCTCTCTCTGCCTCTCCGCTGCTTGTGCTCTATCTCTCTCTCAAAATAAATTTAAAAATAATAATAAAAACTCAAAAGGAAAAAAGAGCTAGAAGGTTTTCAGGGACCAGCTTCCTCTGTCTTCTCCTTATTTAAGAAGAAATGGCAGCCGCCACTCCCCAGAACCTTCCATCCCAGGCATCTGAGCTCTATGCGGTGGGCGTGAGCCCCAAGCAGAGAAGGTGACCATCTCCCATTCCTTCCAGCTCTGACAGAGGCACAGGACATCTGGACACACCTGATGCCACTCTCCCACCACCTGGAGATCCTCGAGAGCCTGGAATTTCCGGAGGTGAAGCCTCGGCTGCTGCCTCTGCTCCACGTGGTGTGTCTGATCTGGGCCATGTGCCCATCCTACCGCTCCCCAGGGCGGCTCACGGTGCTGCTCCGGGAAATCTGCAACCTCCTCATCCAGCAGGTTAGCCATCCAGGGGCCCCTCCCCTCTGCCCCCACCAGGGGCTGGCTGCCACCCAGTCACGGGCAAGAGGAAAGGGCACGCTTCCTGCAGGGCAGAGAAATCCTTCTTGTCCAAAGGAGTCTCACACTTAAATTATTTTAGCATCACCACCAATAACTCCCAAAAACGTTCTCAACAGCACTGGAATACATGGGAAGACCGGTCTTCCTTTCTGCTCTGCCCAAGTTTCCTGGGGTCAGGCAAAGGGTAGGCATGGTGAGTCTTGACCTCCTTAGTGATCAGTGATCAGTGCCATGGTCAACAGGGAAGCCCAAGAGTTAAGAATGCTGCTTCGAGAGCCAGGCGTCCTTGTGCCTAGTTCTGCACCACCATGAGTTAGCTGTATGTGCCTGGGCAGGTTACTTACCTGCTCTGTGCCTCACTTTCCCCACTGTGCAATGGGAAAGAGCAGAGGACCTATCTCAAAGGGTGGCTGGCTGGCTGCATCCAATGTGCTCATGCGCTGCACATGCTATGAACTCAGGGGCTGTGAGCTAAGAGAAACAGCTTCTTGGACCACACACCACACATTCTTCCTCCTCAGGGACTCTTGGGACACCAACCAGCACAGCATAAACCTCAAGTGTCTGTCTGTCTATAAACAGAACCAGGGGCCTTAATGAAGCTTTTGTGATCTGCCCCCCAGATTGGCTTCTTTTACCTCTAAGAAGCTGTGACCCTGAGAAAACAATGAACATCTATAAAGAGTAACTGGTAACAGCTAACATCTATGGAGTACACGGCAGCCTGCCAGGTGCTCTGACATCCAAGACCTCAGCCATTTTCAGATAAATCCCATGAGATGGGCAGGGAGAGCCTTCTTCATTTATCATCATTATTAAAGATGTGTGCTAAGTCTCAAGGAGGTTAACTGAGTCACCAGTGGTCACCCAATCCAGGATCGCAAGTCAGATGTTTGATTCCAAGGCCAATGCCCTTCGATCACGACATTTTCATAAGCCAGGACTCTTCCGGTTGAAAACATAAGAAAGCCCAATCCACATGAGCATCAACAAGCAACCAGTATAACTCACTGGTTCGCATACTTCAAAGGCCCAAGATAAGGCTGGTTCCAGCCCTGGCCAATGAGAAGGGCCCAGATAATGTCACCAGGACACAGATATTTTTGACACGCCCTGTGGTGGTGAAAGCAGGAGTCTTAGAGCTGCAGCTTCATAGCTTTCTAGGGTCAAAGCCCTTGGATACAGGGGAATACTTATGGCTCAAAGAATTCTTGCTTTTGAATGACTGTACTATAGAAAGCCAACTAGTCACAAGGGAATCCCCCAAAAGAGAGCCCCTTCCCCAGCCCAAGCTGGTCCAACAGAAGTTCACCATGGCTCCTTTGCACACCTGCCTGTCCTCGAGCTGATCTTGGATGTTGTGGCTTGAACCCAGGCCCTAGGCCACCCGTGGAATGGAGGATGGGGTCTGAGGTTTCCTCTAATATGCTTCTGGAAAGCACTGCATGGGCAGTTACTCAGATCAGAGGAGGGAGAGGGACAAAAACTGTAGGGTGTCCTGCCCCCATGCAGGCTTCGTGACAACCATCTGTTTGCGTTCCAGGCCTCCAATTATCTCAGCCCAGAAGGCTTCCTGAGGAGTGAGGTGGAAGAAAGTCAGAGGAAACTGCGAGTGGCTGTGAACACCTTGAACTTCTTCAAGCAGATGTTCCAGGAAAGAAGAGAGCATCTCCACACTTACTTCAAAGAGAACCAGGAAGTCAAGGAGTGGGATTTCCAGTCGTCTTTGGTCTTCGTGCGACTGGATGGCTTCCTGGGGAGGCTGCTCATGGTGCAGGTGAGGGTCCCCATTCATGTCAGGCTCCCAGCTCCATACAGGGGTGAGCCATCCAGAGATCCAAAATCAGAATAGGAAGATGACCAGAGCAACACGGCGGCCAATCTTCCATTGGTTGGAAGAACCCATAATAAGATTCAATAACAGGACATTTTCATGGAATGGTGGTTCTGTTTGAAGTTTAGGAAATTCTGATCATAGATTCATTGAGTTGGTTTTCAAATTACCCATAATCTTCAAACTTTGTTTCAAATAAACTCTGGCTGGAAATTCCATGGGCAAAATGCAACTAAACTGATCTAGATGCAGTTGGCCATGCTCACAAATCCACTCCTTTGAACTTCTCCATGCTCCCACCTTCCAGGAGGCTCCCAGAACCATGAGACTAGCGAATCCCTGTACAAAAGATATAGGACTTTTGGCTCAAAGTTGTGGCTCCACCCCCATTTCCCCCTCCTCTCTCCCTTCCCCCCATTGTCCCTCCCCCCTCCCAGTGATTTAAAAATGAATGTGAATATTAGTTTAAGGGCCAGGGTGAGAAAACAGGAGGCTCTTTCTTTTGATTGTTTTTATCCTCAGAATTTAATGTGGTTAGCAGGTGTTTTCACACTTGATAGCTCAATATTTCCTGACTGAACTGTGCAATGGATGTCATCAAATGAAATACATGCTTATTGGAGGAATTCAAGGTCAAGATCAAGATTAGGACCTTAGCCAAGGGGACCAAGAGAGAGTCAGAATCATGTTTCCGGCTATGATCCACACAGATTTGGGATGTGGCGTGCAGGGGAGGGGAATAGTTTGGGAAGAGGTTGTGACGGGTGGCAGCCTACGGTTGGTAGGATAATGAGGATAAGAGAGTGCGAGATTGAATGTGCCTTCCAATTCAAAAAGCATTGTCCCAGCACCGTGGCCGTGCACCAGGCACTAAGCTGCAAACTGGGGATAGGACGGTTACCGGAACATGGCTTTGTCTACAAGGAGCCCGTGGACCAGTAGCCATAGCGCAGGAGAAGGTAGACAGGCTGCTGGAGACTAGGTCATTGAGGCATATTAAATGCCACAAGAGAAGTGAAATTGGGGTGTTCCTGGGAGCAGGAAAGAGGGCTCCCTAGCCCAGAGGGGGCTCTGAGAAAGCAGCTGCAAGAGGAAATACATTTCAAAACTGGAGTAGGAACTCTCTAGGGGAAGACAAAGGGCAGGGCATGGAGACAGAGAAAACCAGAAGCTAAATCTTGAGAAAGGCGCGCCCTAAATGCTTCACCCTATCGTGGTGACTGCAGATAATCCACATTTAGCTTTATCCTCAATGCCTCCTTCTCCACAGCCCCTGGAGTCCCCCTCCTCTCTAACCCCTTCCCTGCTTGAGCCCAGGTGACAGTACCGCCTGGTGCTCAGTGACTGCCTGGTGCTCAGTGACTGCGGCCCTGGGGCCTCAGGCCCAGTGCACGCATGCTAATGATGTGACTTTGCATATAGACAGCTATTCTAACATTAGGGCGCCTAATGGGCAGGGCGTATTCACTAAATACAAGCAGTGATGGCCACCGAGCTCCCCAGAGTCATTACCCTCACAGGAGTGCTCACATGCTGCTCTTTCTCTCCGAATCAAGGGCACGGATGCATAAAAAGCAGTTGCCCCAATTTAATTAGGGGATGGCTTGAATGTCACCATTCTCTGCCGTTCTGCTGAGCCCTCTCTTAAGTTTCCTGTCCTTTGACTGGGAGTACTTCTCAGCCCTTAGGTCCGACCCCACCGTTTCATTTCTCTGCCACCTTCCCTCTTCGTTCCCTTTCTACCTGTCCCTTTCCTCTTCTTTATTGTCCTTTCTCTCTTCCTTTCTTTTTCTTTCTTTCTTACCGTCTGTCTGTCTGTCTTTTTCTTCTTTCTTTCTCCCTTCCTTCCTTTCTTTCTCTCTCTCTCTCTCTCTCCCTCCCTTCCTTCCTTTTCTGTTTGCCTTACCTCACTGTTCACCCTGCATGTCTGTGAACTTCCTAGTCCAGTAGCTGGCCATCGCCCCCAGGCTAACATTCCCTCCCCTCCTCCACGTTTCATCTCCCAAACATTGGCTCTGACTCATCCCCGTGCCCCCTCCAGCTTTCCCATCGCCTCCCTCCTCAGCGCAGAGGACAAGGGGCTATTGATCTTCTGGGAGCATATTTCATGTGGCCCTTTAGTTAACATTCTGTGTACCTCTGTGATCAATGCCTGTTTGAAATGGGATTAATCTGCTTCTCTCCAGCAAGAATTAGCATGAACCTCGCCTTATTCATCTTGCCGTCCTAATAACGCGGCCACCGAGATGTGGGTGGCTGCAATTAATAAATGCACGCGGCCAAGTTAATAAAATGATATCAACACTTTCACCCTTCTGTATGCTCATGTCCGGCATGTTACATTGTAAAAGGGCTGGTTTTTAATCTCCATGGTTCCCTTGGATTTTCCCCCCTCTGATTTGTATTGCTCTCCCTCCCTCCTTTTGCACAAGAAAGTTTTATTGTGCAGATGGACTCTTCCCTCTGGGCTCCTGCTGGAGCAAAAACGGGGGCAGGGCGCAGAGGGGGCCGCAGGCAGGAGGCCACGTGATGCTGAGCCTGGCTCGCTTGCGCAGAGTGATGGGCTCCTAGGGTACCACCGCCTTCCTCCTCCCCACCCCCACCGCAGCTCATCGCTGATGGAGCCACCCCTCCGGGAAGGAAAGGAAGGCTAGGAAGATAAAGAACAAACCTGTTTCAAGAGCCGGTCCCCTGCTCCGGGCTGCAGCCTACATTCAGCAAGAGCTTAGGTACCGATGTCCTCACTAAGTGTGATGTAGAAATTCACCAGCGGGTCACACAGCCTGCCCCGCGTCACGCGGCTCAGGGAGGTTTATAGCCAGGGGCGTGTTGTCTTTCCACCAAAGTTGCGAATCTCCAGGGGGAGATGGCAAGGTCCCTATCCCTCTATCCTGCCCGCCCTGCCCCCAGGGTTTTGTGCTTTCCTTCTGCCCTCACACACCCGATTTTTTTACACCCGATTTCTGCCACCTGGTTCCTAAGTTCTTTATTTTCAGAATAAATCACTGGGCTAAAATTATAACCCCCCTTCACGAGGGGGCCTTATTTATTTGACTTTATGACTCACTAAGGGACTCCCAGAAGTACATAAAATCTTTGCAACTCGGACAGTCAAAGGGAAGAAGAGGAGTGCAGCTGCCTCCCGATTCTCGTCCTCACCCCCCCTTCCTGCTCGCTGCACCAGTGCACACGCGTGTGCCCACACGCTCGCACACACCCACACCATGTGCATGCACACACACACCATGTGCATGCCCACAACACATGCTCACCCACACCAGGTGCATGCACACACATACCAGGTGCATGCACACCACACGTTTACCCACACCCACACCATGTGCACACACACCACACATGCTCACCCACACCATGTGCATGCACACACACACCACGTGCATGCACACCACACATGTTCACCCACACCCACACCATGTGCATGCACACACACACCACGTGCATGCACACGCTCACACACACACACACACACTATGTGAATGCACACCTCACACCCACACTCACACCCCGTGCACACACACGACAGGTGCCCCACAGCACACACACACCCCCACATGGAGCTGTTTTTGTGCTATAGTGTGTACCTGCCATAGATCACTCCCTCCAGCCCCCCCCCCAGCCCCCCACCTCCCGCTCCTGTTTCTGCCTGCAGCCTCTTGCCTACAAACAATGCCCTGAGCAGCTTGGAGAGAACCCTCATTCCTTTCATTATAAAATTGCTGTAAAGCCGAGATTCACTTGGAGACAAAATGTTTTCCTGCTGAGGCTTGATGCGAGGTGATTAGCAGGGAGAGAGGTAATCAGCTGACCTAATAGGCACCGCCTTGCCTTCCCTCCTTCCCCCATCTGCGGCCGGTCTGCGGCCTCCCTTCCAGCCCGGCCTGGGCATGTGGCCGCCCAGGAGACCATTAGCCGCAGAAGGTCGGCCACCTTTCGAAAGGTAAAAGAAACACAATCCTTTTCCCAGACGACCTTTTGAGATTTTCATCTCTGAATGCCTGCTTTGTGCTCTTCCTTAATGAATTCTGAAGACATTTCTTTTAAGATGAGTGGCGTGACCTCTCGGTGGAGAATGGACCTGTGTGGGGGGGATGGCCATCATCCCGCCTTGGACACCACGGCACAAACAGAACCCTCCCCCGGCACCCCTTAAAGGTTGCTCCGTTGTTCCTAAGAATAGGACCCAGTACACAAGTCGACCGTCTGGGACCCCGCGCTCTTTTTGGGACCCGGCTGGGAGGGAGCAGCGGTCCTTCAGCATTTCTTATCCACCAACCCGATCTAATGCTGTCAGCATGATGGTAATTAATGACAGTGGCCTCTGTGGATGGAAGTTACTCCAATGCACTTCCGGGTACCTCGGTAACTGCACAGCGAATCAGGCACAGCGAACCCTCTTGCAGGTTAGGACCATGAGGCTTATAGGATCTGCTCTAAGCCGTACAACTAGGAAATGGCAGATGAGCGTTATGTGGACCCAGGGACTTTGGGTGCTGGGTCTTAAGCTCTGTCCATGACGCCTGAGGCATTCCTGAGGTTGACATTTTCAGCCAGTATAGAGCACAGTGAATTTCACGTGTATACCAGTGGGACGAATAAAAATGGGTATTTTGGAAACATTATTTAAGCCTCATTTTGGTTTAAATCGCCTTTTATCTTTTCATGAGGACTTCTAAATAACGAAAAGGACTTAACATTCAAATATTTTAAGAATGAAAGATGTGGAAACCATCGTTATGATGAATCAGGTTTCCACGGTTGGGAGATGATTTTCCACCCGATTCAGGGATCCTCTCTGCAATGCCTCTGGTCTCAAACCTCTACTAAAATCCATGCTGTGGCGGAGAGCTCACTACCTCTCTTAGCATTCCATTCTATAGGCAGGATTTCTAGGCATTAGATGGTTGTTTCATGACGTGGTACCATATGAAATTATCAAAATGGCTAAGTTCAAGTCATTTTATAGGTTCAACCCCCAAGTTGAGTCCAAATCTGCTTTTTTGGACTATTCACTCATTTGCCTCATTTCTGCACTTACAGGACCAGGCTAGGCTCTGCCTCGTGCTTGAGCAGGGCCCTTCAAACATTTAAAGGCACAGTGCTGTCTTGCTATGTCATGCTCTAATCTTTTTTTAAAGTTTATTTATTTATTTTGAGAGAGAGAGAAAGAAAGAGCAAGTGGGAGAGGAGCAGAGAGAGAAGGAAAGAGAGAATCCCAAGCAGGCTCTGTGCTGTCAGCAAAGAGCCCACTGCAGGACTTGAACCTACAAACTGTGAGATCATGACTGGAGCTGAAATCAAGAGTCAGACCCCCTAAGCCACCCAGATGCCCCTGGTCTCCTCTTTTTTTTTTTCCCCCCCTTATTTTCTCCAATTGCTCCTGGGTTTCTGGTTCCTAAATTCTCTGCCTGTCGTAACCCGATGGCCGGGGCCGCTCGTCCCTGGCGATCGGTGGTACCTGTTTCGTCCACCCCGGACCGGCAGGGCGGAGAATCATCGCAGGTCCTTCTCCTGAGGGAGGGAGAGAAAAAGAGGGGCCGGAGAGGGAGACGCAGAGAGTAAAGACAGAACTCACGGTTCTCCGATCAGGTGAAAGAGAGCGTTTATTCAACGAACTGTTCTTTATATAGTCTTCAGGGGGGGAAAACAAGGCAAGCTGACCTAGGCAGGCTACAGAGTCGAATGCATATCAAAGAAGCACCCCGACTTTGCCTCAGCAATCTTGGGGGATGGAGAACTAACACTGAATACGGTTTTGATCTTTTGTGCGCCTTGGCCACTCACGTCTAGCTCAGCAAGACAGTTGCCAAAGTTATTTTGACCAGGAAATGGCAATCTCCAGCCTCCAGATGCAAATCTTGTTTACTGGCTCACTCAACGGAGTGATAATCCTTGCCTGAGGCAGACTGAAAACTTGGCGGCCAGACATCTGCCGACCTGTCACCTTCTCCTGGAGGCACTGTAACTAAATGCAGATGTAAAGATCCCATATTTTTTCATCCCACAAAAACATCTTCAACATCTGGGAAGGTACAGCTGAAGGTACAGTGATAGCTCTGGGGCCCAAGACCGTGCTTCAAGTATTCTTGAGAGCAAAACCTTACGACAAAATGACTATCTGGTTTCCGATGTAATCAAATATACCCAGATCCATCTGTCTTTCAACAGGGGTCCAAGCATCTTCCCCAAACTTGAAATGGACTTCCACAGGATTATGAAAGATGGGTCCCCAGGTGACATTCCATACACAAGCACGTCCTCTCCCCCTTCACTACTTTGATTGTTGAATGACATGAGTTATGATCTAAGTCGGCTTCATTTAAACCAAATTCTTTTCTGTTTTCCTGCTGGTATATAGAGTCAAAACGTGTTTTTAAGTAAAGGCTGCCTCATTTCCCACCAGCAGAGCAAGAACCCCCACCCCCCCTCTTGTTCTGGGTGAGGTCTTCCTTTCCTCTGCTGGTTCTTTCCTCTTCTCTCCTCCCTGACTTGAGCCGCTCGCCGGCAGCCATGCCTGAGCATCGTGGGGACATAACGGGGGGTTATATGGGCTGCCTCAGGCTGCCAGGTGCCCTTCTGGCAACGTGGGGCCAACCAGCCCCATCCTACCACTTTCTGGTGACTCTGTCACTGATGCTGGATGTGGCGTTCCAGCAAGAGAAGGGAGTCGGGCAGCCTCTCACCAGCCTGATGGGTCAACCCACCTCAGTGGCCACCAGCTGTGGGACTCAGGACCCACTGGGTTGTCTGCATTGTGACACACTGTTCCCTCTACCTGCCCTCCAAACCCCCTTAGATTGGAGGACCCCCTCCCAACGTTTGCCAGAACCACCCAAAGGTCATGGTTACCCTCCTCTTTCCTGTTGGAAGTGCTATGCACCTCGATGGGAAGAAGGGCTTGGTTTGTAGGCTGTGTGATTTCACATGAGTGCGTGTGAGGGGTAAGCACAATCTGTCACGTTGGTGTGTTCGTGTGTCCGATGGAGCGGCTTCTGTGGGCTTGGGAGGGGTTCCTCCCCAAGGCTCTGGGCTGTCCACCTGTCACTTAATTCTGAGCACAGCTGGGACACTGCCATATCATCGACAACAGTGACAGCAACACACACGTACCGCGTACCTGCTGTGCGCCAGGCACTGGCCTGAATCCTAAGCCAACCTTGACTTATTTCCCTCCCTCCATTATTATCCTGTTGCAGTTAAAGTAATCTGACACAGAGATGTCCAGTAATTGCCCGCCGGCACTCAGCCGACCACATGGTGTCCTGTGCTGCAGGCAGGCGCTCACAAGAGCATTTGCCAGTTACTTCTCTTGGTGGGAGTGGTGGCAGAGAATGTTGGTGGCTCCCTCTTGGCTTGTCCTCGAGACCTTTTGAAGGATCTGCTGTGTCAATATCTCTTAAGATAGTTGTCCTTCTAAAACCAGAGAGCATGTTTCCTTTGACATGGATTTATTTTTATTTTTTTTAGTTTATTGATGTATATTTAGAGAGAGAGAGAGAGGTGGGCAGGAGCAGAGAGAGGGAGACAGAGAACCCCAACCTGGCTCTGCGTTGTCAGCCCAGACCTGGACGCAAGGCTTGAACCCATGAACTATAGGATCATGAGCTGAGCTGAAACCAAGAGCCAGACATTCAACCGACTGAGCCACCCAGGCACCCTGAAATGGACTTTTTAAAAACCAGAAGTAAAGCCACCAATCACATAAATAATGTTGTCATATTTTGTTACCTATTCGAGAACACGAAGAGGCTGAGGGATTTGTTTGATTTTTTTTTTGTTTGCGTGAATTTATTTATCTATGCTTCCTCTTTGCTTTGTTAGTGAGTTTAACCAAGAGTTATTTATACCAAGCGAGTCTAATAATAAGGCTACGATACTAATCAGACTTCCCCGCCCCCCGCCCCGTGATTTCTAGCTCTTCCCATACTAATCTGAGTGTTAGCTGCTGCTGCTATTATTTTAACTCTTTTGTGAACTGGTCCTATAGGATCTTCTGAAGACAGCCCTGGATTTCCACAAACTGGAAAAGCTTGAGTTTAGTGGCATCAGAGGGAGTGCCCTGAGTCGGCAGGTCCAGCAAATGTATGACGAATTTCAAGAGATGTACAGGGTCTTCACAGAGGCCTCCTATGACTGCCTGGACCCCCAGAACACGGTAAGGCTTGGAAAGGCTAACTCACAAGCTTTTTCTCTTTCTCAGATGCTTCCAGGGGGAAAGGGGCTGGGTGTTTACTTGCATTTTCCTTGTGTATTTCCTTTGGCTCCTGAGGCTCTGGTGGCTGTGTGAACAGAGACCGCTCCCAGTTACTCACTGGGTCAGGAGAAAGATCAGGAAGGGCCTCTTCCAACTGCTGGCTGCTCCAGGCTGACAGCACCCAGGGTGCCAGAGATGCTGAGGTGTGTATGGGCTGATGGGAGGCCATGCGCAAAGCTTTCAGCTTCCAGCTCTGCTCTGCGGAGGCCAGGCACACCCGGGCAGAATTTCATTAGTGGCTTGGGGAGGGCTAAGTGAAGGAGTAGCCGGGTTGTTCTGAGCTGACCCTGGTTCCCCAGGGAGTCTTCAGGAAGAGGAAAGGGCCAGAGTGGCAGTTTCCAGGATCAGGGGCCTAGGATCCCACACGTCACCTGTAGCCCGGGAAATCTGGACCTGTGGGTCCATGCCTGCAGCAGGAAACACACAAAAACCAGAAGGGTCAGTACAGAAGCAGGGAATGGAAAGCCCGTTCGGAGGAGTCGCAGAATTATGGCAAAAGGAATTGCAAGAATATACGAGGGAAGTGGAGACAGAAATTGAGCAGAAATCGGCTCTGAGCACCTCCAGACCGTGGGTGATGAGTTGACCAAACCCAGAAGGTATCACTTTCTAACACTTCATTGAGTCTCAGGTGGAAAAGAAAAGGGGGATGGGGTGTGCAGATGACAAAACAGGATATAGACTCTGTGCTTGCTACAAAGTCATAAACTGAAAACACACCAAGTCCTACGCACAAGGAAACTCCTACAGTGTTAAGGTGCTTGGGTTTGGGAAGTAGAAAAGTACTATACTCTTCTGATTTCCTTTGTCTTTCTGTAAAGCTATGTGCATCAGGGTTGTAAAGCAACAATAACAGATAATAATGATTCTACAAATAAAAGTTTCTTTGACAATTGGTATGCTGTAAGAAAGAACATACTTGGAGCTGCCCAACAAAACACAATAATTAGGATGTGCTTACACTCAATATATATTTATATAGATAGATACATACACACATACATATATACATACATATATTAGTATCTATATATATAGATAATAGATGTAGATATAGATATCTTTTTCATTGTTGATCTGAGATTTAAATTTAACCAAGTATCTTATAATTTGATTTGCTAAATTCCGCAAACTTAGGGAACATTGGCTAGCTTCCGCCTTAACCAAAGCATACGTACTTAGAAGCAATAGTGGGTATTCGTTTAATGAGCTTCCTTGCTTCCTAATGGCCAGATTACATTTAAAAAATAAATAATAATAGGATTTTGACTCGGGGCAGGAAGGAAAGTAGGAGGTAATGACAGACTGGCTTCACTGATGGGCTGTTGGTGCTAAAGTGGTTTTGGAGGTGACATGAGCTGGCATTGGGGGCGAGAGAAGGGGCTTCAGGAGGTGGGAAGGAGCCCAGAAAGGGGGTGACATGGTGCCAACCTCACACTGGACTCACTTTACCATTTTGTCTGGTGTCCAGGAAAACACTACTGCAGTCATAGGGTCACTGTCCGCAAGGATTAAAAACAAAGCTATGCCAAGGTGAGTGTTAGAAACTTAAAATAAGTCCAGGGTGTAGCCAATTCAAGCACGTAGGTCATAGTAAAGAGCATAGTGGGAATGGCCCTGAGGAACCCGTTTGTCTTATGTCCACGTGATGTCTCCTCAGGAATTCGAAAATGACGTGTCCGAATTTCACCGGAGAGTAGAAGATCTTGACCGAAGGCTAGGTTCTGTCTTCATTCAAGCCTTTGATGATGCGCCCGGTTTGGAGCATGCGTTTAAGGTCTGTGCAGCAGAAGGTGGGTGGGGGGCGCCACCGCCGTGGCTCCTTTCTGTCCCCACCCTCAGCTGAGGGGGACAAGGCTCCTCTTCCAACGGTTTTGTTCCTGCAGATACCAATTGTTCCTGCCGGTCTTCTAGGGTGGCGTTGTGGGTGAACAAGGGCGAGGGACTGGGCAGAACTGCGGCTTCTCCCATTGACTATTAAAGCTTTGCTAGAAACACGATGATGTGAAAATACTTTCCAAAAGAGTTTATTCTAGAATATTCTCTGTGGGCTCGAACTCATGAACCCTGAGATCACAACCTGAGCCAAAATCAAGAGATGGACGCTTAACCGACTGAGTCACCCAGGCGCCTCTAGCTCACGTAGCTTCTTTACCTCATCTCTACTTCTGTTTTAGGTCTCTTTTTTATGAAGAACAGCTCTCGGACATCTTGAGCTTTCTCTTCATTTTATCCTTTACTCAGTTTCTCTCAACACATGAGAGTCTAGCAGGTGATTCAGCAGACAGGTCTCCTTCTAGTTTAGAAGCAAAGGAGAGAGGGACTATGAATAGCCACCTATTTACAATCACTGATTCAGCCACAGTAACAATGTCTGACCCTCTGCCATTAGCAGACCTATGAACAAATAGCCAGGAAACAAGATGGAACCTTAGAAAGATTGGATCTGTGACTTTCTCTGCTTCTCCCTCTGTCTCCTCTGCAGCTGCTAGACATGGCAGGGAAACTTCTGGAAAGACCGCTGATAGCGCAGGATGCATCTGAAAAGTACCTGCTGCTCATCCAAATGTTCAACAAGGACCTGGATACAGCGAGGGTCATCTATGGTCAGCGAGTCCAGGAGGAGGCGGAGCTTGGTAGGTGTGCGGTCAGGGGACTTGAATGGGGGGCTTCTGTTTCCAACTAGGGTGCAACTCCACCCTCTTGTGTCCATTAAATGGACACAAGGGATCCATGACAACCTCCCAGAAAAGCGAGCACCGTCTTCCTGCTTGAAATCTGAGACCTCTTTGGGCAATTGTAGAATTGAGTGACCTGCGCATCTCCCTCTGTCTGGGGCTGTGGCTGGCAGCTGGCCCAGAGCCGTGAAGTCTTGGCTGCTTCTGGTTGAGACCTTAGCACAACCCATGAGTGGACAGTGGACCCTTGATCAGTGTTGCACACTGACCAAGCTCGAGCGTGCCTCAGTTCCACAATAGATTTCTACGTGCTTGGCAAAAGTTCCTGCTGCCTTCCAACACCACAGCAAACCCTCCGTCTGGAGGGAGGAACCTGCAGGGGCCTGACAAAGGGCAACTCCACACCGGAGTGTGATGTCACCATTATAATGATTTTTTTAACTTAATTTTTGAGAGAGAAAGAGAGAGAGAGAAAGAGCATGAGTAGGGAGACACAGAATTCAAAGCAGCTCCAGGTTCCCAGCTGTCAGCACAGAGCCCAATGTGGGGCTTGAATCCATGAACTGTGAGATCATGACCTGAGCTGAAATCAAGAGTCAGATGTTTAAGCGACTGAGCATTCAGGCACCCTGGTATTTTTTTAATTTTTTTAATTTTTAAAAAATTTTTTAATGTTTTTTATTTATTTTTGAGAGACAGAGAGAGACAGCGTGAGCAGGGGAAGGCCAGAGAGAGAGGGAGATACAGAATCTGAAGCAGGCTCCAGGCTCCGAGCTAGCTGTCAGCACAGAGCCCGATGCGGGGCTCGAACCCACAATCGTGAGATCATGACCTGAGCTGAAGCCTGACGCTTAACCGACTGAGCAAGCCAGGCGCCCCTGGTATTTTTTAAAGAGCCCCCACGTGATGCCGACGTGCAGGCAGTTGGAAAGTCACTGGTGTGGAGGCAGAAAGCCAGGGAGCGGCAGAGCTGGGCTGGGTACCCCTGTCCTTGGATCCCATTTGGTGTTCTCCCCCAGGTCACTCCTCCTTACTTTGTAGCCTACCTGGTGATCTCCTGGGACCCATCTCAGTGTGAGCACAGGGGGACTTTAGCACGTGGAGGTACTGAAGCAAAAAGTGGGGTAACTGAGGGGAGGGTTCCTGGACAGCGTGGGGCTGGGGGCGGGCCCTCATTCATCCTGCCCATGCCTTGTCCCCAGGTTTCGCAGCCGTGCACAAGAACATGCCCACCGTGGCCGGGGGTCTCCGTTGGGCGCAGGAGCTGCGGCAGCGCATCCAGGGCCCCTTCGCCAACTTCAGGCGCATCGCACATGCGTGAGTCACCAGCTCCCCAAAGGCGGGTGTGTTTCAGGTTTCCGAGCCTGCTTTGGATTTTTGGAGAAATGCAACTCACTTACCTAAGGCATGAAAATCATCTTCATTTCTTTCCATTTTCAGCAGTAGATCAGCATCTTAAGTTCATTTGGGCTGTTATACAGGATACCATAGACTGGGTGGCCTATAAACACCAGACACACTTGTCCCAGCTCTGGAGGCTGGCAAGTCCAAGGTCACGGTGTGGGCAGATCGGGTGTGTGGTGAGACACACCCGGGTTCAGAGATGCTATCTCCTCACTGTGTCCTCACGGCAGGTGGGACAAGGGACCTCCGTGGAGCCTCTTCTTACTAGGACACTAATCCCTCAAGGAGGCTCCACCCCATTCATAGGCTCCACCCTTTTAAAAAGCCTCCACTTTTTTCACAAAGCTCCACCCCTTCATGAGGCTCCACCTGCTTCACGAGGCTCCACCCACATGGCCTAATCACTCCCCAAAGGCCCCGCCTCCTAATACCTTCACACTGAGGTTAGGATTTAAACATGTGAATTTTGGTGTTGGGGGGGGGGTCACAAACATCTAGTGACCAGATTGATACATTTGGACTGATAAGGGGACCCTTGACGTTAAACGAGGCTCCATGGAGGACAGGCTACCTCCTTTTACTCCATGAGAGTCATTTCTTTGTTTAATGTTTATTTCTGAGAGAGACGGAGAGCGACAGAGCAGGGGAGAAGGGCCAGAGGGAGAGGGAGACACAGAATCCGGAGCAGCCTCCAGGCTCTGAGCTGTTGGCACAGAGCCCGATGCGGGGCTTGAACCCACGAATGGTGACCTCATGACCTGAGTTGAAGTCAGGTGCTTAACCGCCACCCAGGCGCCCCGAGGTTCAGTTCTAGAGGAAAAAAGAGTCCGGCTTTTCGAGCTCTATGAGGCTCTCCTGCATGTGCCCTCTGACCGTGTCTCCAGGCTACTGCTGCCGCTGGGAAGAAGTGAAGCCCAGTGTTTCCTAAAGCGCGCTGTAAAGCCTTCGCCTGTTAGAATACCCGGGGCTCTTGTTACATGCAGATTCCCAGGCCTCACCTCCCACTACCAGATCCCAGTCTTGAAGCAGGGCGGCGCCTATGAATCCGCTTCCACAGCAAGCTCCCCTCCTCAATTCTGAAGACTCACCAAGTTTGGAAACCACCAACCACCGGCTCAGCGGAGTCGGGAAGCCAAGCTCCCAGAGAGAGGCGTCTCTGCTGCAGGAAGTGAGAGAACGGTTTGCAGTGTGGCCTTCAGGATGATTCGAGAAAGGGCAGCCTTTCTCTGACCCCTCTTTCGTAAGAATCGTGCTGAGGGCACTCAGCTTTGGCAAACGAAACAAACAAAAGCCCCAAGCATTGGGACCCTGGCCTCACAGGTGTTTTTGGCATGAGGCAGGGCGCGGGAGGCCCTCTGGCTCAGGGGGCGAGACGGACAGCTTTCAGGGGCCTGGGAAGATACTGGAAGATCAGCCTGGATGGGGTCCAGTGGGGGCGGGAGGGTCGCCACTACCCCATCCAGTGCTGCCCAGCGGAAAAGGGGACTCAGTAAGAGCACTCTCGCTGGGCTCAGAGAGGAGCTGGAAAGTAGGGGTGTGTTTGTAAAACGCCCAACTTCAGAATTAGCTAGTATCCCGCAGATCAAATATCCACGGGTCAGGTCTGCAAAGCAGGCAGCCCATTTGCAACATCTGATCTGGCTAGCTGAGCTCTTTGTTTTGCAGACGAAGAAAGGGCGGGAAACGCGAATGAGGTGACAGGCCCACAGTCCCAGAGAGAGATCCCATAAAGAACCAGAATGCAGTCTGGTTGGTCTCTGGACCCCCGGTCCCAAGCTCTTCCCCCGGGAGTCCCCAGCCAGCCTCAGGCGGTGTGGCCCCCAAGTACTGCTGAGCCCGCCTCTTCTCAAACGTGCACTTGGATGTGGGCTGTCCGGGGGGAGGGGCATGACCTTGGGGGAGGGGCTCTCTGGCTGCAGCTGTTCCCCCAAGAGGGAGGCAGCTGTGATTCATCAGCAGCCAACATCTTGGGCCCAGAGCGGGTGGGAGAGTGGTTTGAGGGCCTGGGCCTGGAGAGGGGATCTGAATGGCACCCATGGTTTTCTCTGTGCTGCCCCTCACCCCGAAAATTCCCGTTTGTTTAAAAATGAATTCACATGCGCAGCAGCGTGCTCTGTAATATACAGCCGACCCTTGAACAACACGGGTTTGAACTGCGACGGGCCCTTTTTTTTTTTTTTAATTTTTTCCTCGACAAAAAGTTTTATTGTTTCCATTTGGTCCAGGGTGGTTGGTTAAAAGCTGCCTAGTGGCTGCAGGGAAAAATAGGCTCAGGCAGAAGCCTGGACACCAGCCTAATGCTGCGGGGTCCCCTCCTCGTGCGTGACGAGGGGAGGAGCTACCGGCCCAGCGGAGGTGCACCTGGTGGTCACCATCTTCTTGAGGCGTTTCACCTGCCCATCTAGGACGTGGTCTTCCGGGATTCCCGGAGGTGGGGTCTGCGCCGGAAGGACCCAGGGCAAGCAGATCCCGAAGGGCCTGGTTCAGGTTCTCGAACAGCGCCGTGGAAGTTTCCTTGGCTGTGGCGGGCTTCACGTCTCCCATCTTGGGATGGCTCCTGCGCCTTCTGGAAGCGGTGTGTTAGCGGCACAGGGCTTGTGACTTCGAGAGACACTGGACACCCTCGTGCTTCTTGGCCAACTGGCAGGAGAGGTGGCCCAGCCCTCCAGAGCCACATCAGTGCACTGAAGTAGAAGCTCCGGGAGAGATTGGGGTAGGAGGCCTGCAGGTGTGGGTTGATCAGGCGGCTCTCGTTGGCTTCCAGGCCGGTGGGATGATTCCGACGAATCTGGGAGCTCGTGGTTGGTCAGCAACCTGGAGCTAAGCTCAGAAAATGCTGTTGTCTGGTGTCTGAGGCAGGGCATGGCTGAGAGGAGGATTGCTACAGGGAAAGAGATAGGTAGTGCTCTGGGAGGTCAGAAGATGGTGTGACACTGGGTCTGTGCCTTGCACACTGTGTTTCAGCCAGAGACAGACCCAGGGGCTGCTGGGAGCATTCGTGCCCAGACAGAGTTTTTACAGTGGCCTTGTGATTTTCTTACCACCCTCGCCTCTCTAGTTTCCTTCATTGCCAGAATATAGTATAGAATGCATATAATGTGGAACATACGTGTTCATGGACTAGTTGGCGTGTCCATAAGACTTCCAGGCAAGGGTAGTTGCTGGTAGTTAAGTTTTTAGGGAGTCCAAAGTTATATGCAGAGTTTTGACTGCACTGGTGCGGGGGGTTGGCATCATCTTCTCCCACGTTGTTTAGGGGTCAACTGTCTGTAAGAATTGGCTATAAAGAATGTTTTCCATTCCTCACCACGGCGGGAAGGAGAAACCACAGGGAGTTTGCACTGATGCCCTTGACGGCTGAAACTAACAGGCGTCTGGCACGGGCCCCAGTGTGAGAAACCCTTGTCCCCTCTGGCCTCACTCTTACCTCGAAACAAAACTGAGATCTGGGGTCTTGAGGCTGGCGGAAATCCCACAGCTCAGGAGGGAAGGGCTGGGGGTGGGGGGAGCCGGCCCACCTGGTCCGAAGCCGTTCCCTGCCTCCTCGCTCCCTTGCCAGCCAGCCGCACCTGCTCCTTTACTGGGATGGGAACTAAGGGGCTGGGAAGAAAACGCCAGGAAATCTAGTGCTTTCTCTACAGGCACGAGGGCTTAGACGGAAAGCCCAGGAGATCTGGTGGAGAACGCTCGTGTTGGAACAAACGGGTTTTTAAAAATCTTTGCAATAAGCCGCCTCATTTTGCCAGGAGAACAAAAAAATAAAAAAATAAAAACAGACGCTCCCACACGGTCAGCGTGAAGGGGTCTGAAAATTAGACACTTCACTGATGTTCCCAGAGGCTGGACTCTCGTTCTGGGTTGCAAAGGAGTGTCGAAACTGGGTCACAGTGTGGGTAACCGTGCCTCCAGCAGGACCCTGCTTCCATGCCTCTGTGGCCCCCGGCGTCCCTGCGGAAGCCTCTGTGTGTCCACGTGTGCGCTCTAGAAGAATTTCAGAGGAGGAGAAATAATACACACGAGTGTGTGTTACATATATACATGTATGTGTATATACACACACATATATATAGATGCCACTTTATATATGTGTAAACATATATAATATATTGTTTTGGAGGGCCTGGGTGGCTCAGTCGGCTAAGCATCCTACGTGGGCTCAGGTCGTAATCTCACAATCGGTGAGTTCGAATTCCGTGTCAGGCTCTGTGCTGACAGCTCAAAGCCTAGAGCCTGCTCCTGATTCTGTGTCTCCCTCTTTCTCTGCCCCTCCGTTGCTCACCCTCTATCTCTGTCTCTCTCAAAAATAAACATTAAAAAAGTTTTAAATATTGTTTTTATACGTAATGTATAGCTTTGTTATAACGCATAGCGTTATATAGTTTTTCCCTTAAATACAGAAAACTATAGCACCTAGATTGTTGGTCTCTTGTCCCAATTTCCCTTTTAATTTAGATTTTGGAAGGACTTCACTTGCCCATGCACGACTGGTTGGGCTAGGGGAGGAGGTTGGTGGAGCCCAGCAGGGCTGGGGAGGGGCGGGGGTCCTGCCTGCATTTCAGGAAGTGCAGATGCCCTCTAGTGGCCGGTGGGCGGCACTAGCGAGGAAGGATGCAGGCTCATTTAGGAGCCTTTGGAAACCGGCCCAAGAAGCTATTCAGTCTCCGCTTTTATAGGCTACAGTCTGTTACTTAGATCATTATTTTGACTCTAAATCGATGCCAGTTTTTCCCCCTTTTGTGTGGATAGTTGCCTGGAGTCCGCCGAAGGAAAGCGAATGACCCAAAAATATGAAGATCTGCTCTCACTGCTGGACAAGTAAGCGGTTTCTGGAATTGTATCTTTCGCAAAAGGCCGAGCCCCCGTGCCATGTTCTGCATTCCGGGTTCGGCGCACATTCCTCAGTGGCTGCGGAATGTCCCTGGCTGTTTTAGGATGTAACCACCGTGTCTGGGAGTCCAGCGCGCCTGCGTGTCTGGGGGACGCGGCTCTGTTCTAGCTCTTTCCAAGCTCGTTCGGTTGGGCGCGTGAACTTGGCGGAGCTAGAGGAAGTGGGGCGCTCCTCGGGCACCTCGAGATCCGTGTCGCGGAAGATCACAGCAGCTGCTCTGGAAGCAGAAAGCAACAGTTTGTGCTGCTCAAAGAGAAAACACGTTTTTAAAAAAAATATTTTTTTTTGGTTTATTTATTTTTGAGACAGAGACAGAGCACAAGTAGGCGGGAGGGATAGAAAGAGAGGGAGACCCAGAATCAGGGGCAGTCCCCAAGCTCTGTGCTGACAACTCAGCCCCGACATGGGACTCGAACCCACGAACCTGAGCCACCCAGGCACCCCGTCAAAGAGAAAATAAGGTGTAAAAGTACTTCCTGTGTCCTCTTATGGAGAAAACCGAAGAATGACAATTCACAGGGACTCCTAGTTCTTCCTGCTCTAAGGCTGCAGTTAAGGCTTGTGGGTCCCGGCTGTGCTGCCCACCCTCTCACCAGGTCCTGTGATGTCACAGCATCACTGGCTGGGGAGCCTTCAGTGCCTCCCATTGTCTCTTGTTTCTTTCATGAGACCCCAAAAGCCCTTGCTGTGGCCTTTGCCTCCGTCTCCAGCCTTGTCCTGTCCCCCCTCTGGCTCAGCCCTTCCCATCTCAGATCACAGTCCCTGTTTCTCTTCTCTGCCCTGCGGCTGTGCTGATGCTTCTGCTGGCGAACATCTGTTTCCCTGTCACGCTCCTCTCATGCTTGAGACTCCAGCAAGCCTCCCTTCAGCCCCTCTTCCATGAAGCCTTCCCGGCGTTCTCCTTACCATGCACTCGCCCCTGCCACTACCTGCCTGACGCCCCGCACGTCTCTTCAGGATTGTACTGTATTTTCAGTTTGCCCTTGGTCCAGGGCCTTCGCTCCATTTACCGTGGGGCGGTAATTCATCAGGGAATCAGTCAGTGGGTACCGGCCGAGCAATGGGTGTCTGAGCTGCATGAAGATTAGGGGGAGAGCATCTTGCCCAATAACTTCTTCCCATGTTTACTGAGAACAATCACAACCTCCCTGATCTCCTGCAAAGATTACACGGAGCCTCTTTTTCTGCCATGTTCTGATTTAAGCTGTGCTATCTTTCTTTATTTAATAATGGTTTTTATTTATTTTTGAGAGACACAGAGAGACAGCATGAGCAGGGGGGCGTCAGAGAGAGAGAGACACACAGAATCTGAAGCAGGCTCCAGGCTCTGAGCTAGCTGTCAGCACAGAGCCAGATGCAGGGCTCGAACCCACGAACCGTGAGATCATGACCTGAGCCAAAGCCAGACACTTAACCGACTGAGTCACCCAGGTGCCCCTAAGCTGTACTATCTTTTGAAATGAGGTGTTCTGTACAGGAGCTGAAGTGCCTGGCATCAATGACTTCACTTAAGAATGTATCCAGACATTGAACTGGTGGTATCTTCAGTGTTTTATATATATGTGCACATATACCTATGTAGGTGTCTAGGTTGTGTACAAGTTAATAGATCCCTGTCTTCGGCGGGTCATTGCCCGGCGCTAGGAGGGTGCTTCAGAGGTGGCTGGTGTCTCTGGCCCCGCAGGTACGAGACGAGACTCTATGAAGACTGGTGTCAGACCGTGTCGGAGAAGTCACAGCACAGTCTTTCCCAGCCCCTTCTGACGCGTGACCCAGAGACGAGGCAGATCACCGTCAACTTTAACCCCCAGGTGAGTCAGGCTGCACCATCTTCCTTGTGGGTTCCTGAAGAGATTCCTTTAACTCTGCTAATTTCAAAGGTGGGGAAAAAAAGGCATTCTCTAAGACTATGGAGAAGCAGCCAGAAAGAATTTCCACCCCGATCTCCCTTTCGGGATGAATCCCGTGGTGCGGTGTTTCCTTACATTGACCTATGTCCACATTTTTCTCCACGGTGGGTCAGGAGGTTTGCATTGATTTCGCACAGCAGAAAATACCACAGAAAGTCTTCTCAACTTCCAGAGCTGTGTGATCACAGCTATGATACACTTGACTCCACATAGAAAGTTTGAATGGCAGTTGCACTCAAGGTAAACTCATCCAGAAGTTTCAGTGCGATATTCCAGGTATGCACTACCTGCAGTTCCGGGAAGTATTTAAATAGGTAACAGATGTCGTTACCCATCTTGGGGCAGATGGAGTAACACCATTACCGTGCAAACAGAATTGACTGTACCCACCTTGAACATATGCTATGTATGAAAGGTGCTGACTAGACTCGGGAGGGCCCACCAAGTATAAGACATGACACCTGCCGTCAAGGAGCCCCCCCTGGTTGGGAGCTAGGACCTCCATGTGCAAAAATCTATCGCCCAAATAGGGGAGTTTCTGGATTGCCCAGGAGGCCACAGTCCAGAGGTTGGCCTTGTAGGAATGAAGCCCTGAGGACAAGACCGTTTTGAGGATGGACTCCTCCTTCTCCGTGTGCTTCAGAGCAAGGACTCTCTCTCCCCGATGCACACCACGTAGTAGGTGCTTTAGAAGTGTTTGTAGGTGATGGGAGGAAGGAGAGGAAAGGAGAAAAGAAAAGGGGAGAGGGAATACCTGAGTTATACAGTGAGTCCAGGGCAGACCAGCAAACACCCAAATCAAAGAGGAGCTGCGTGTACCCCTGATTCAGCTTTGAGTGGCAGGACAATGGGACAATGGCCGTGCTGGGAAAAATGAACAGTAACACACAGATCATTCTAGAGGGACATGATCAGATTTGCTTCTCTGGGGCCAGGATAGGAATTCTACAGGAAAGAAAAAAATTTTTTTTGCAAATTATTTAAAGTATTTAAAATGCCCTATTATTGGATATTGAAATTATTTTTTAGTTTTATCAAAGATGCATGGTTTTTTTTCTTCTTTCTTCCCTTTTTTTCTTCCTTCCTTCCTTTCTTCTTGCATCTTGGCATCTCTGAAAATGGCACGTGTTTATAGTTTAACCAGTTTTCTTCCTTGGTTGGAAATGAAATAATAGTGTATCTTAGCACTGAAGACATCTTACAAAGAAATAAAATACAGTACAAATAAAGCTACAGGAAGCATCCTTAGTTATTGTTGGATCTCTCCTCGTTGATTTATGTGAGATAAATGCCTGGAAATGGGGTACGGGGTGTGCACCTTGTGAGGATTCACATATACATTATCGGCTTGTTCTTCAGGAAGATGAAACTCTGTCATTTCTCTTCCAGAAAGCTATCCATTTCTTCAAATCACTTCTAGACTGTTGAACTAAAATATGAAATTTCTCAACATTGTTCTACTTTGTATTTATTTGAACACTAGTAAAGTAGAACCTTCTCATGGGTTCATCGTGGGGTCATAGTTCTACAAATCACTTGTTCATGTCTTTCGCCCACTTTGGAGTGGAAGTGCCCTCTTCTCCTGTGACTCTGTTAGAATATTTGGGACATATTTGTCAGAGATTAAGAAATCCATTGCATATGTTTTATTGTTAGGTGAAGTGTGCACTGTATTATGTGAATGCTATTTTATGCTTAGAAACTTTACATTTTACTTTCTGGTTATATGTTTGGAAAGACCTTCTCTACCTCAATATTATGTAAGTAGCCCTCAGGTTTTAATTTTCAGTATTTACACTTAAGCTCAAGACAGATATTAAAAATTTATTTCAAAACAAAGTAGGGGACCGAAGCCATTTCCCCACCAAAATGCTTAGTTAGCATGGTCTTAATCCTGAGTAAGGTTAGGTGGGCCACCGTGGAGCACTGGCCCAGAGCCACCACAAGGAGAGCTGGGGGCCTAGGTGTTGCCATGCAAGAGGGAGGGGGTTGGGAAGAATCTATGGCCTGTCTGTTTGGTTGCCCATACCTGGAGACATCGGTCCTTGTAGGATCAGAAGTAGACACAATAAATGAAGAGCGAAGACCACAATACCTAGAACCCAGCCAGAGGCCGCTTTGTCCACTGGCCCACGTCTGCTTGACTTCACACTGTGCAGCACCACTAAACTCAGCGCTCATGGACGTTCAGAGAGGCCTTGGTGACACAAAGGCATGCCAACACAGGCTTGCCGGAGTGAAGAACTATTTCAAATGGTTCTATTTAACAATTAAAGTCATATAATAGCCTCTCCTCTCAGTTCTGTCTGTGTTTGTGACTGTGTGTGTGACCTCATTGAGGGAAATACGAGAAATCAAAGTTGGAGGCTTCTCAGGCATGCGGGTGGCCCAGATCAGGTGGTCCCCCATTCCTGCACGCCTCTGCCACTCCGTGGGACCTGGGTCAGTCAGCGTGAGCCCGTCACTGCATAAGCCATGTGTCCCAAAGCATGAAGGTAAACCCCCCCCATAACACCCCCCCGTCACTGATGCCTCCTCTGTCCAGTTTTTACTCTTTGAGATTGGCAGACTTGCTAAGTCTTGCTGTGTCTGAGTCCTCTGCTTTCTCAATTTCACAACTCAATTTCCCTTCCCTAGATGGAAGGAACATGGAGGAGCAAATGTTAAGGGACCTAGAAGGTTTTTGGGCCGCTGGGGCTTTCTAGTCCTTAACTGATAATTGCCACTATTCACTGCCCCGGGGCTATAGCCGCTTACTGCCGATTCTCTTCTCCAGCTGACTTCAGTGCTGAAGGAAATGAGTTACCTAGAATCCAGGCAGATGCGGCACCTTCCTGAGACTGCAACAGCGATGTTCTCCTCCAGGGAATTCTACCGGCAGCTCGTGGCTAAGTTGAAACTGATGGCAAATTGGTACAACAAGATTATGAGATCTCTTGTAGAGGTGGAATTGCCATTAGTGGAGAAAGAGCTGGGGTATATCGATCTCTGCCTGAGAGACGCAGAAGAGACGCTGAACTGGAAAACAGAAGGTAGCAGGGGCGCACCGGCTGGAGTCTCGGGGGGAGGTTGGGGGTCAAGATCCTGATAAAGTTGGTAGACCTTGAAAGAACATCCCCCCATCCCCCTGCACCAGTAACCTGATTTGTGTTTGAAACACTAGCCTGGCCTCTTAGATGTGCATCCAAAGGAGACAAGGCAAGAAGGGCTAGAGGTCTTTTCTTCTCTTTGGATGCGATTGGTAGATTGAGAAAACGTTGGCGCCCCATGTTGGGGGAGGCTCCGAGTTTGTGTGACGTGCCCTGTAGCCTCCGACATCCATTGGGCACTCTGTGAATAAGGGCTTTTCCTATATCATCACTGTGACTTATTTTTTCTCACTAGAATGTAGACATATTTTTTTAAACTTATTAATCTTTACCCCCAGCATGGGGCTGAAATTCAGGTCCTCGAGATCAAGAGTCATGCTCCACTGACTGAGCCAGCCAAGTGCCCCTAGATTATAGACATCTTCAGTGAGGGTACCATGATTTATTTCCTGTGTATCTTCCAATTCAGTGCTTTCGTGGATGGATTAACATTAGCAGGGTACCGTGTAAGAGACTGAGGGCATAGGAACTATGAGGCACATGGGACATGGCTCCTACCCTCACCTAGGAGGGGGTTCACACTTAGGTGGGGACAACAGACTTTTGTAGAACCATAAATCACCCAAGATAGGCTGTGATAAAAAGCCATTACAGAGTTAAAAATGAAGTATGCTGAATCACAAGGGGGGAGATTAATTCTCATTAGAGTCCTCAAAGAGTTAATGTTTGTAAAGAAGGTCACTGCCAACTCTTGCAAGTCTTGGAATGCCGTGTTAAGTGAGATAGAACTTTATTTTATATGCAAAATGGAATAATATTTTCAACATTTAATGAAATAAACGTGCTTTTAAGAAAAAGGTCCAGGGGCACCTGGGTGGCTCAGTCGGTTAAGCCTCCGACTTCAGCTCAGGTCAGATCTCACGTTTGTGGGTTCGAGCCCCGCGTCGGGCTCTATGCTGACAGCTAGCTCAGAGCCCGGAGCCTAGTTCCAGTTCTGTGTCTCCTTCTCTCTCTGCTCCTCCCCCTCTATGCTCTGTCTCTCTATCAAAAATAAATAAAACATTAAAAAAATTAAAAAAAAAAAAAAAAAAAAGAAAAAGGTCCAGGGGTGCCTGGGTGGGTCAGTTGGTTGAGCGTCTGACTTCAGCTCAGGTCATGATTTCACAGTTACTGAGTTCAAGCCCCATATCCGGCTCTGTGTTGACAGCCTGGAGACTGCTTCAGATTCTCTCTCTCTCTCTTTCTCTCTCTCTCTCTGCCCCTCTCCTGCTCACACTCTGTCTCTCTCTCTCTCAACAACAAGTAAATGTTAAAAAAAAATTAAAAAGCAAAAAGGTCCATAACCCAAATACAATATCATGGTGCACAGTTTGGCCCCAGCAACTGTGACAATTTCTGTGTGCTCGGTTGGTAAGCATTGCGTCTTTGTTTCTTTTCCTCCATAATCAGGGTTAGGGTAAACATTGGCTTTTCCACACAACTAGGAAGGAAAACGCTCCAGCATTAACAAAGTAACTTGTGCAGAAAAGCGTTTTGAAACCTACAACTATTAAATCCCTACTTTTCATAGCGACTAGACCTTTAACTATTTCAATTAATTGTATTTCTTTTGGGGAGCAGGCATTTGGGATTATGTCATTCAAATCACCAATAGCATTCATGATCTCGAACAAAGGATTCAGAAAGCTAAAGACAATGTGGAAGAGATTCAAAACATCATGAAAACATGGGTGTCTCCAATATTTAAGAGAAAAGATGGAAAAAAGGAATGCCCCCTTTCCATGGATGACCAGCATGATCGGACAGAAAAATACTACAGTCTCATCAAAGAATCTGGACTTAAGATTCATGCCCTTGTTCAGGTAATAACCAGCCTCTCAGATAGACCTGCCACCGGCAGAGGGAAAGCATCAGGAAGTGTGTTTGGGTGCAAGAAGTGATTTGAAAATTAGAACAATCAACAGATACTGCATCTTCTGCATTCGGGGTAGAAGTTTATAGCGGGAGCAAGAGATCGAAAGATAACAGGTTGGAATAGAGGAAAGTCACATTCTGGTATCGGTGTGTCAACATTAATACTGTCTTAATGGCGCCACCCCATGACCTAAGTCCCACGCCAAACCCCGAGGACATAGAAGGAGATGCCAGGTACAGAACACTAAAGTATCTTCTGTACTCACCAGCCCCGACTTGCCCACATAGCCTAGCGTGGACCTCTAGCAACATCTTTGTGACCTAGCTCTGTCAAGCCTGGGGAGCTGAAAGATGCCATGGGATGCCTACGGGCCTTTGGTAAAGAGAGTAAACCACGCAGTCTGCCCCCCTCATGCGGTGAGGCTCTGCCCTGCGCTGTGGTCAGGGCAAGCTCGTGTCTGCCATCAAAAGACTGAACCGCGGAAGGGAGCTATAAATGGCCACCAGCTTCAACCCTACTCCAGCTGCCCTACATGGGCCGGTTCTGGCGGGTTGGTTGCACGCATAGAGTTAGCGGTAATGGATCAGTTGCTGTTTTTGATCAGCTGTGGTTTGAAGCACAGAAATATGTTGTACCTTTGACTTTGTTAATTTTATTTTTCTGTTTTCTAGTTAATTTCTTTAAGGTTTTTTTTTTTTTTTTGCTTTTTATTTATTTTTGAGAGACAGAGAGAGACAGTATGAGCAGGGGAGGGTCAGAGAGAGAGGGAGACACAGAATCCGAAGCAGGCTCCAGGCTCTGAGCTAGCTGTCAGCACAGAGCCCGACACGGAGCTCGAACCCATGAACGTGAGATCATGACCTGAGCTGAAGCCAGACACTCGACTGACTTAGCCACCCAGGCGCCCTCTTTTTTTAAGTTTTATTTATTGAGAAAGAGAGAGAGAGCACAATCAGGGGAGGGGTAGAGACGGGATGCCAAGCAGGCTCTCCACTGTCAGCTTGGAGCCTGACTTGGGGCTAGAACTACAAACCACGAGATCGTGACCTGAGCTGAAATGAAGAGTCAGTCGCTTAACCGGCTGAGCCACTCAGGAGCCCCTCTGGTTCATTCATTTTCATTCTTTGTTCTTTATTCTAAAAAGTTATGCTCATTTTTTCTTTCTCCCCCTACCTGCCAAGGGCAGAAACTTAGGGTATTGATTCTAAGTCTTTCTGCTTTTCCAATTCAAGCATTTGACATCATTTTCCCTCTTAGCTGTACTTGAATTCCATTCCACAAATTTCATGTGGCTCATCTGCATTGTCATTCACTCTTAAATTTTTTTGCTTGAGACTCATTGTGTGGTGGTCATTTAGAAGCACCCTGTTTCATTTCCACATGAAGCCACCTCAGGGCTTCTTGGTGAAATTGACATCGAGTTCAGTTCCACTGTGTCCAGAGAAAGTATTCTATCAGATCCAAGCCGTTTGGAATTCACCACAACTTGTTCCATGCCCTAGAATACTGTCCATCTTACTGCACATCCCTCATACACTTGACAATGCCTTCAAATCTCAAAGTTCAAAGTGCTTGATAGTGTTGTTCAGGTCTTCTGTCTGGTTTCAGGGTGTTTTTGTCTATTTCTTCTACCAATTACTAAAGGAACCGTGTTAAAATCTCTGCCTTTGACTCTGGATGATTTGTCTAAGCCTTTAGTGTGGGCTGAGTTTTCATCAAGTTTTTGATATTCTTTTAATACAAATGTATGTATAATTATTACAACTTCTCGATTTCTTCTCTTATACACAGTAGAGTACAAAACTTACTGTCCCGACAACTCTGCCTGTTAACCGGAATATTTAAACTATTACAGTTAGTGTAATTATGGGTGTGCTTGGATTTATCCCTACCATCCTGCTATTTCCTATTTGCTTCATCTCTGTTCTCTTCTTCCATTCCTTCCTTCTCGTTATTAACTATTTTTTAAAATATCCTATTCTAATTTCTCAGTGGGTGTTCCATTTTTAACTTTAATGATGCTGTCATTGCATTACATTTGCAGTGGTTGTTCTGGTTTCAGTACATATATCAAACCGATCACAGTCAGTGATTGTTTCTCCCATGAAATATAAGAACCTAGCCACAGTATGGTTCAGTTCAACCCCCTACCCCCACCCCATCCGTCTTTGGTGCTGATGGTGTGTGTGTGTGTGTGTAGATGTGTGTAAGTCATAAATCCCACACTAAAGCCCAAGCCTTGCAGAGTATTCTATATTTTTGCCTTAAAACTCAAGAAAGGGGCCTCCTGGGGGGCTCAGTCGGTTAAGCGTCCGACTTCGACTTCAGCTCAGGTCATGATCTCACTGTCCTCAAGTTTGAGCCCCGCATAGGGCTCTATGCTGACAGCTCAGAGCCTGGAGCCTGCTTTGAATTCTGTCTCCTTCTCTATTCCCCTCTTCCACTCATGCTCTGTCTCCATCTCTCAAAAATGAATAAACGTTAAAAAAAACTAAACTCAAGAAAAAAGTACATCTAGTATTATACATCCACCCACATACTTGCCCTTTCCAGACTTGCTTTATTTTCCCTCTTCTGTGAAACTGACCACCCGTGGTCATTTCTCCGCAGCCTAAAGAACTTCATTCCGTTTTTCTTACAGTTCCAATCTGCTAATGACACATTCTCTCAGTTTTTGTTTATCAGAAATGTCCTTATTTCACTTTTGTTTTTGACGGATCCTTTCATTGGATACAGAATTCTGCGTCGTTGGTTTTATTTTCCCTACAAAAGTCCTTTCCTGGTCTCCTCCCCTCCAGTGTTTCTGATGCGAAGCCACACCACAATTTGTGTCTTTGCTCCTCCGTATGCAGTGTATTGTTTCTCTCAGTCTTCTTTTAATAGATTCTTTTTTGTTAAGCTTTGTATTTATTTTTTCTGTCTCACTACAATGTGCCTAAATAGGTTTGCTTTCTATTCACCCAGCTTGGAGTGTGTGGGCGCTTGAACCTGGTTTTCATCAAATCTGAGGAGCTTCTTTGTTGTTTTTTTAAAACACTTTTTTAATGTTTGTGTATTTTTGAGAGACAGAGATTGAACATGAGCACGGGAGGGGTAGAGAGAGAGGGAGACACAGCATCCCAAGCAGGTTCCAGGCTCTGAGCTGTCAGCACAGAGCCCAGCGTGGGACTTGAACCCACGAACTGCAAGATCATGACCTGAGCTGAAGCCATCCCCTCACTGGAGGGGAGGAGACCCTTGGGGCCACCCAGGCGCCCCACATTTGAGGAGTTTCTAACCAAATTATGCCCTGCTTGTCTACTGATTCCCACATCTATCTTACTGTCTGAGTCTGGTTTTGTTTTTCATGTGACAGAAGTTTCTTTTCATCTCCCGTAAAAGCAGTCTTAGGAACAGGCATTCCCGGATTGGGAATGCTCTTTGCAGACTCTGTGATAGGTGATCATTTCCTCTCTCGGTTAAATGTCACACTCTTCTGCTTCTTGGCACGTCTGGAGATCATTTTTGTGTGTATTATACCCTGGTCATGTTGGATGCCACTTTAGGACCTGAGTGTTATTCCCATTAAAGGCTTTGTGTTCTGCTTTGGCAGACAGTTAACTTATTGGCGGGTCAGCTGGATCCTGCCCAGGCTCGATTTTAAACTTGGTGAGGGTGTGTCTAAGGAGGCCTTACTGTAGGACAGGGCAGCTCTAACCCCAGTGCATGCCGTTGCTGGGGGCTCAGCAGAATTCCCGGGCTTTCTGTAAGGACTTCTCATTATTTCTGCAGGAACATGAATATTTTCCGGTACCGTATGCCCACACCATCTCCATGGGCAGCTTAGGCACCCTGGTAACTGTCCTCAACCAGGCCTTGCGGAGTCTGGCCCTCAGAATGTGCAGCCTAATACACAAAGGCTCAAGCGGCCTTGGCAATCTCTGTGACCCCAGACCCAGCTGCTGGATTTTCTTTCTGTGCATCCAGAAGGATGCTGGCGTTGCGGTCCATGGTTTGGAAGGTGCGTCTGGGTTGGGAGCTAGGTGATTTGTGAAGTTCATCTTGTGTATTTCCCTTCCCTAATGAGCACGTCCCTGTGTTCCGTTGTCTTGTTGCCCCAAAGACTTGTTTCTTGTGTCGCATCCACTTCTGTAGTTGCGTGTACCCGAAGGACGGTCTGCTCTCACTCCTCGGGCTTGGCCGGAAAATCAGAAACGGGAGCCATTTTTTCTTAGTTTACAGAAATTCCAACATTTTTGCTCCTCAGACCATAGTAGATTTGAGGTAAAGAGTCAAAAGGTACGGAGAACTATGCTGATAGCATGACATCTAGGAGATAAAACTATACAAAGCAGTCAGAACTGAATGTTTTAAAAAATAAAGAAGCAAGGGCGCCTGGGTGGCTCAGTCAGGTAAGTGTCCCATGACTCAGGTCATGATCTTGTGGCTCACGATTTCCAGCCTCGCATCGGGCTCTGTGCCGACACTCGGAGCCTGGAGCCTGCTTCTGATTCTGTGCCTCCCTCTCTCTCTGCCCCTCTCCTGCTTGTGCTCTGTCTCTGTCTATCAAAAATAAACATTAAAAATAAATAAGCAAATAGACATGCACATTTAATAACATCTGAGAACAACTCTGTTGTTACTGTGTTGTGATTTGTGTGATGTTGGGCTTTAAATCATTCAGAAACTTTATCTGCTTAGGAAGGAAGGGGTATGTTAACGCATTTTAGGAATTTTAGAGTTTTGTCACATAAAGACAGGATCGTGAGACTTTTTTTTTCAAAATTTTATTCAAATTCAAGTTAGTTAACACACAGTGTAATATTGATTTCAGGAGTAAATTCAGTGATTCATCATTTACCTACAACACCCAGTGCTCATCCCAACAAGTGCCCTCCTTAATTCCCATCTAGCCCATCCCCACCTCCCTCCATCAACCCTGTTTGTTCTCTGCATTTAAGAATCTATGAGGGGCGCCTGGGTGGCTCAGTTGGCTAAGCGTCCGACTTCAGCTCAGGTCATGATCTTGCGGTACAAGGGTTCAAGCCCCATGTTGGGCTCTGTGCTGACCGCTCAGGGCCTGGAGCCTGCTTTGGATTCTGTCCCTCTCTCTCTGCCTCTCCCCTGCTTATGTTCTCTCTCTCTCGAAAATAAACATTACAAAATTATGAGATTTTTTTTAAAGTTTATTTTTGTGAGAGAGTGCAAGCAAGGGAAGGGCAGAGAGAGAGGATCTCGAGAAAGCACCACACTTCCAGTGCAGAGCCCGGCACGGGGCCTGATCTCACCAGCTGCGAGATCATGACCTGAGCAGAGATCAAGAGTCAGAGGCTGAGCCCCCCAGGCGCCCCTCTGAGATTTTTATTTTATTTCAGGAGGATTTATACATGGAAATGTTTGTAAAGAGATATGAGTCACCTAAAAATGTACTTCTTTAGAGTAGTTACCACTTCCTTTGAAGATGTGTGATCCATGGGAAGTTGATGTCAAAGGGCTTATTAATGAAAACGATGGGGAAGTGGAGTGTGTGTGTCCCACACCACCAGGTCAGGGAGGCAGGGAGCACGCATGCATTCCTTGATGTGCATCCATTCTCTTTTCTTTTTTTTTT